>NC_079457.1:13158903-13323903 GCF_903798145.1 Danio aesculapii | reverse complement strand
GCTGCTTCATGACCTGCTGACTACACAGTCTGCATCACACACATTCACAATCATGTCGGTCATTAATCACAATGACTGACAGCTCACTTCACCCTGTTTAGACATATTTATTGCCACTTCGGTGATGTATATGCGGGATCCACGGCCGACACCAAAAGAATCTGGATATGAAAGAAACAGATACTTCATCAAATTAGATCTAAAAAACATGAATAATGTTTTTTTTTTTTTTCTTAACACATGAATAATGTTCCCCCGGAGAGCTGTGAGATTTTTTTTTTTTTGTCACAAAATGTGCCTTTTTGAAAAGCTATCGTTTGGAAACTCTGGAGATTCGCAGACTAATTAGGCTTATTTGCATGCAGTGGAAGCGAGCAGCTGACAGCGTCCACTGCCGGCCAAGAGAAAGATGATTTTAATGAGAGCAAACTGCTGTGTTAAAGGAATGGTCTGCCTGTTTGTATAATGTAGCCTGTATACACTCACAGAAAACAAGTTACATTTAGTCAGTGGTGGAAAGAGTACTGAAAAATCATACTAAAGAAAAGTACCTTTACTTGCCTAAAAATGTAGTGCGAGTAAAAGTATCTCTTGTAAATAATAGTCAAAATATGAGTAAAAAGACCTTTCAAAAATACTTGAGTAGTGAGTTTTACGCTGTAAAAAGCTGATGCATTTACATGTAATTTGTGGATGTGTGTAAACGTAACATTCTGTAGTGCATTTAGTTATTGCTAGGGCCAGATGGAATCTGCGGACGTTTTTTGCTATTTCTGCGGAGAATTTTGGTAAAAATCTGTGGATTTCTGCTGAATTATTTTGGGAGTATCGTAACTAAAACCTTAATACAGGAAATAAAAAATATTATCTTTTTAACTTTTATTTAATGTTTAAAATGCAAATTCAATTAGATTAAACTAATAAAGGTAAACAAAGCAAGTCTCTCATATAATATATCTTCTAAAAGACAGAAAATATTACTTTACAAACTGCGTTGTACATAAATCAGATGAACATTTTCATAATAGTCAATAATATTTCTGTAATTAATAAAAAAAAATTGAATAATAATAGATTTACACACATTTACATGAGTAAATAAACAGAAATAATGATGGGCTAAAAATCTGTGGAATTCTGCGGAAAATCTGCGGAATTCTGCGCGCGCAGATTCTGTGTGGGCCTAGTTATTGCCCAGTAGGCACACAACGTCATAAGACATTATTAGGTTAGATTTAGGTTGTGACATCAGGTGACCAAAATTCAATGTCTAGCCAGCATCTAAAGACAGCGTTATTTTGATGTTCAATAACGACGTCAAATGACGTTGATATTTGTTTGATTTTAGGTTGTGTTGGAAAGTGACCAAAATCCAATGTCGAGCCAACATCTTAAACCAACATCATATTGATGTCAAATACTTACATTTTATTTGTCCGGTATGGCAACCATAATCCGACATCTCATAGACGTCATGGTGGTAATATCCACACACCATCAAGCTGTAACATAATTAGACGTTGGTATTTGGTTGATTTTAGGTTGGACGTTGACATCAGCCTGATGTTGGATTCTGACGTGAACCCGATTTTCATTTACAAATGAACGTTGGGGTACAACGTCAATCTGACGTCATGTTGACCTCCTGTTCCTGTTAGGTGTTTAAGGCCATTTTGGTCATCATACAGTAAACATGACCCTTTATTCAAGAGTTCACACTTGTTCACTGATGATTGATAATAAAAGCTTGTTTGGCATGCTGTCCCAGGAGAGAGCCCGGAGCTTATGAGATTCTTGAGCCCTGGGCTTCCACCCGTTTGCAGGGCGAGAGGGGAGTTTGAGTTCAGGTAGATCTCGATGAACTCCCCCTGGCTTGTTTCTAGCTAGTGACGCATATGAATGACTGAGGAGAGGTGTACGCTTAGAGCTTGATCATGGTATCAATTTTGTGTGTTCAATTTACTTGTTGTGCGTGTTATTTGGGCTGTGGGAGAAAACCTGAGAACCCGGGGAAAACCCACACGAGCACGGGGAGAACAAGCGAAACTCTGCACAGAAATATTGTCTGGTTTAGTAGGGATTTAAACCAGAGGCATTCTTGCTGTAAGGCAACAGTGCTAATCACTGGGCCGCCGTGTCACCCACCTGAAAAGGAGGGAAAGTAGCGGTGGGGGGTTCTTCAAGATGAAGATATTGAGATAAGAAAACTCTGGTTAATTATAGTGAGTTGGGAATCATCTGATTAAATTATCAATCATGAGCTGATGCTGGAACAGCTGAGAACAATCATAAGCAAGTGATCCACTCGAAATTAGTTTATAAATAAACTTCTTGTCATCAGTGACATGCATCTAAACAGTCTCTAGGTCAAAGCATATGAAGATTTTGGACATCTTCTTGGGAACTTTTAATGCTTCCAAACTGTTTGTTGCAATTATAAATCGTCTTCAGGTAGTTCCGTATGATGCGAGTTACCTTATTTGTGCAATTTGATTGGACAGGAATCACAGGACTGATTAATTTAGTACCCATATACAAGAAAAAATAAAGGAGTGACTGCAGGTTGAAGGAAAGTAGTGGAGTAAAAGTACCAATACTGCACTAAAAATGTACTCAAGGGAAAGTAAAAGTACGTATTTATAAAACTACTTAGTAAAATTTCTGAGAAATACCACTCAATTACAGTAGTTTGAGTATTTGTTTTGTTATTGGGTATAATTTGTTACTTTGCACCACTAGATATAGTGTAATGACCCCCCCCCCCATCCCCGCTCCACCCCCTGCTGAGGCTCAGCCCCCAGCACTGTTTCCCTGGTTACGTCCTTGTCACCTCTCTATTTCAAAAGCAGGGTGATAATTACGCCATTATCATTAACAGCTCTATTTCAGGTTGAACATGCTAAGCTGAAATATGTTTAGCAAGTTTCAGTTATAAACAGAGGGTAGTAAAGGATACTGATGAAATCATTTAGTGATTTAATTATTTATTTTTAAATCTTTAAAACCAAACACTGATAAAACTCTTAATTTTTTTTTTAAATGTCCTCGTAGAAGTTTTCTCGTCATAAATCCGACAGAGCAGAGATCAAGGTCTCGTGATGCTATTAATATCCATAAATACATAAAAAAAAAAAAACTGTGAATTGCAAAATACAGAACCTGTTAATTTAATTAACAGATTTTTTTTAACAGTTTCACATGTTTTCCATTCAATGTTGAATTTCAGTGTTTATTTGATAGCTGTAAACTATGCTTTGCAACAGCAATTGATTTTTTTTAGCTAAAGTGTATACTCTCATTCATTATGTCATTAAATATAGTTATTATTGTGTGAGATGAATTTTTTGGTCATTAAAAAAAGAATATTTTCCTTAAAATTAAGTTTAATAATCTTAGCTATTTTAATCAGATTTTTTTTATGTAGCTTATCAGTGTACATGTACATTTTTGTAGTAACTTGCAGCACTGTTGCCAGCAATTTACTGCAACTGCCTTTTCACAGTAACTTACCTGTAAATGTATTTTACAGTAGCAGAGCCCTATTGCAATTTCATTTTACAGTACACAGTACAATTTCTTCTTATGGCAAAATATCCTCCACATTTTAATTTTACAGTATAACAGTTTTTACAGTAAATTTGCTGTAATATATGATCATTTTACACTGGCAGTACGAAACCTTTAATTTTAGTATTTACTATTTAATTTATAAAATTCAAAACAAGTGAAGAAATCATCTACGACAGTATTTTATTATTCATTGTATTATATTCAATTTAAATGGTTTACAAAAATAATTCTCATTTATCAATCTATTTTAAATACATTTTGTGATGCAATATGTTAATTAATAATTTTGTTCATATACTGTCTTATTTTTGTCTTTAACTACAGTAGCAGTAATAGATTACTTTGGTTACAGTAGTATACAGCAAATTCATAATACGCAGTAAGTTACTGTAAAAGCTTTAAATTGCCTACAATGCAGTGCAAATTACAGTAGTGAACTGTAAAGACTGTATGTGGTATTTTACTGGCTATTTTTGCAGTAAATAACTAAAATTGCAGCAAAGTCTACACTGTAAAAAGAGATTAGTTGAATTTATTTAAATAATGGGAATAAACTCATTGCCTTATTTGTCAAGTAAACAAACTATGAGTATAATTATAAAAGAAAAGTTGTCAGTTGGTTTACTGACTTTAAGTTGCTTTTAAGGCAGTGGGTTTAATCTCTTTTTTTAAAGTAAAGTTAATAGCTTTGTACAGTATAACAGTGTAGTAAACTCTGCTCCATCTAAACACACGTGCTGGAGAATTGCAAAATCACCTGGATTAAATCGCCCAGCCCTAATTTCCAGTAGGAGATCAAATGTAATGTCATGTTCCAGATTACTGCAAAACATAAGGCCATCCCATCCCCAAAATACTAAATATGTTCATTTGAAGCTGTTTCATTGTAAGCAAAAAGTTAATCAGTAATATGTTTTATTATTACCATTTACAAAAGAAAAAAATAAATAGTATACATTAGCAGCAAATACATTAGCAAACAGTTCAACTTATTAAAATTAATAGCTATTATAATGAAAAAGAATCAAGCTATCAAATAATTAGCTGTTTCTTCACTGAATAACTTACACATTCTGACTAAAGAGCAACGAATGAATCTCTTATTTAGATTTTTTTTCGTTTGATTACAATAAATAACTTAGATGCCACTTTAAAAATGCGCACACCTAACATTATAATGGAAGCAATCGATTGCTTTCCTAACTTTTTAGGCTAATTTAGGACATAATTAGTTGTGTTTGGGAAAAAAAAAACCCATCAAGATCGACATCTTTAGATATTATTATTAATTATGTGTATGTCTGTTTAAACACGCACCCAAAAGCCAGACTTTCACTTCGCTTCAAATCGCGTGTACAGAATCCGTTTGGGAAAGAGCATCTATTTATCACTATGGAGCGCGTCAGCTAACAGTCATGCACCATTATATGACTGTTTTGAGGATTGCATAGGAGGGGTGACGGCACTTGGAATGAAAAGAAAAGGGAATTGCGCCGTTTTTATATTTATTTCAAAGTGTTTTCATGCCTAAACAAAAGCGAAAGCACAGAACAGACTCGTATTTAAGAGCCAGGGGAAGCCCCTGGTGGTTCGGCGTTATGGGTTGTGTATAGGGAGGCTCGGCTCTTTAATGTCTATTTGCCACCTTAAAGAGAAAGACTGAAAATACGGGAGAAATACCTTTACGGGATGATAGCGGGATAAAACTGCAAAATACGGGAGAATCCTGGGAAAAACGGAAGGGTTGACAGGTATGAATATACTGAATTGTATTTTATTTTATTTTTTTTGCTTAGCTTATTAGTGGACTCTGTGTCCTAAACTCTACTCCATCTAAACACATGTGCTGTAGGTTTACTAGAACCGGCTTTACTTACAAAATGTGCATGAAAACCACCTTGATTTAATCGCCCAGCCCTAATTTCCAGTTGGAGTGTAAAGTCAAGTGTATAGTGGTGCTCCAGACATCATCTTACCCCAAAAACCATGCAGAGAGTCGCGACACTGCTGGAGATTAACCCTGATCTCTGCAGTCACCTTGAGCGGAGAGGCTCATGGGAGGTAATTGTGCTCTGACAGAGCCTGTGGCGCTACAGTCCGCATCTCCCTCCACATGCTCCCATACGCTCACAAATATATAGACCGCTCGCCTGTCATTAAAGCGCGGAGCAAGAGTCCCCTCAGGGACAGAGATGGATGAGGTGTCAGTCCTGAACCCGTCCACAGAGACACCGGGACCTGTCAGCCCGACCAAACCACTCCACAAGGCGACCATTAGAGCTTCACGCATGGCCCACAGCCGCCCGTCATCGGCTTCAGAAACCAGTCTCATTCAGGAAGAGCAGAGCGGCTGATAGACCCGGACAAAAGAATTGGCTCCACAAAAAGTGAGCCATCAGGGAGGACAATGGGAAGCCAATTCATCAATTTCAAGAGCAGCTTCACCTTTAGTGCAGTTTAAGGTAGCTACTGTAAACTTACGAGGAACCGAGGAGTTCTGCGAGACACTCTGTAAGAGGCACCTAAAGGCTTGGAGAGATTTATTGTACAGTCGGTGCTCCCTGGCACAAAGCTCTCCTCTTTGCATTGCGATTCTTCTTTGTCTGGCTCCACTGCTATATCTGTAACCCCATTACCAAAAAATGTGTAACCAGGTGTTTGCGTTCTGGGAAATCATTAAAACAAATTGAATGCGTGTATGTAGTCAGTTAGTGTAGGGGTTACAAACTGGTAGGATGCTTTAGAGCCCCTACGGGATGGGATGGGACGCTTTTGCATTTGTTTAACAAGCACTGCATTCACCCAAGCAACTTTGCATTATTTTGGCAAAGTATTGCATTATATAATTGCAGAGAAATGTTGTAGTGTTCCACAAAACTATTGCAATCCTCCAGGAAAGTTTGCTTTCTCTTGTACAAGTATTGCATTCCCAAATGAAACATGGTCCTCTTGCAAAACTATTGCGCTCACTATGAAACCTTGCATTTGCTTTCAAAACCTTGCATTCTTTATCAATTTTTGGTGTCCTCCCGGGGTCCTCTTGTGTTAGTTTTGGGATTGATATCTGCAATAGTAGAAAAATCAATTACAAATATGTCCTTTAACTGATTTTTGATGTTATTTAGGCTAATGTTAGATGTCAATTTAAAGCGCCCCTGTTATACATTAAAAAAGTTCATATTTTGGTTTTGGGGGTCCCCAACAACTGTCTGATATGCATGCAAGGTCAAAAAACACTTTGTCTATTAATATGCATTTATTTTTACCTAATTATCCCAGCGACTCCCATATGATTCGTTCAGCCATTCATTTGTTCCCAAACCCCTCCTTAGCATGATGCTAATCTGCGCAGATTGGACCGATGACAGTCTGTTGTGATTGGTCGACAGTGCTCAGCTGAGACAGAGTGAAATGCCCACCACAGTTTATCAACAATATTGAAATAGTCAGAGTGTATGTGTGAGCATACCTGCCAACAGACCTGTTTTTCCCAGGAGTCTCCCCCCCAGGTCTTCAGCATTTTAGTACAGTCTGTGAAAACCCCGGGTCGCCAACATTGGTATAGGATCCGAAGCATGCTTCATAGTACAGTGTTATTCAGACACCTCTTCCCCGAAACTACTAGGTAGATTTTTCTGATGAATCATCTG
The DNA here is from genome assembly GCF_903798145.1 of Danio aesculapii. Taxonomy (NCBI): domain Eukaryota; kingdom Metazoa; phylum Chordata; class Actinopteri; order Cypriniformes; family Danionidae; genus Danio; species Danio aesculapii. The sequence goes on along the minus strand of NC_079457.1, from coordinate 13,316,683 downwards.
TTGAACTGCATCCCAATCATCACAAATACTGCAGAAGACCTATTGGAACCCACATGGACCCAAGATTCTCACCGAAATCAGTCAAGTTTGGTGAAGGAAAAATTATGGTTTGGGGTTACATTTAGTATGGGAGCGTGCGAGAGATCTGCAGAGTGGATGGCAACATCAACAGCTTGAGGTATCAACACATTTGAGCTGCCCATTACATTACAAACCACAGGAGAAGGCAAATTCTTCAGTAGGATAGCGCTCCTTCTCATACTTCAGCCTCCACATTAAAGTTTCTGAAAGCAAAGAAGGTCAAAATGCTCCAGCATTGGCCTGCCCAGTCACCAGAATGAACATTATTGAGCATGTCTGGGGTAAGATGGGGGAGTCATTGAAGGTAAATGCAAAGAATCTTAATAAACTCTAGGAGTCCTGCAAAAGCGCTGTCTTTGCCATTCTAGATGACTTTATTCATAAGTTATTTGAGTCAGTGCAGAGATGTATCGATGCAATCCTGCGAGCTAATAGAAGTCACACAATATTAATTCGTTTTTCACTGCACCATAACTATATTCTATACTGTACATTATTTCTGTTGAGTGACAAGGACAAGACTTTTGTCTAGGCAAAGTCAGACTGTACTCTCCTAATTAAATAATTAAAAATCAAGGCATGATCATATTTTATTTGGGTAAATAAGCGTAATCTAGAGGCCTTTGTCTTTCGTATAAGCCACTTTTGATACCAAATGATCATCTAGAAGTCCAGTTAGTATTTGTTGTTCCTAAAACTTGGATAAGACTTTTGTCAGGAAGTATATATCGCACAAAGACAAAATAATACAATGTCAAATTTTCCAACATCGTGCAGCCCTAATTGGGATTCTTGGTAAACTTTGCATTTACTTCCAAAACATACTAGCTTTTGTGTTCTCTTGAAACTACAGTTTCCCTAAGAAACTGGGACTGCATTTTCCTCAACTTTTCGTACTCTCGCAAAAGTATTGTATTAATCCCTTTTTAACTTTTATTCTGTCACAGATGTTTTGGATTAATTCATATGAAGCTTTGCATTCTCTCACAAAAGAATTGCTGTCCCTGAATTTTTAGGGACGTTTTTATTTCTACTATGCAAGTTGTGACAAAGCATTAAAAAACAAGCAATAAGTGAAAATCAGGTAAGACTGTTGAACTGTCAAGTTCAGTTTATTCAGTTTCAAAGTTTTTATTTAGAAAAGTTTTGCCAGAAAAAGTTTTAGATTTGTTTTCCATCATATATTGATGTAAAAAAATCGTATGTTATATAAGTTTTAATGGTTAGTTTGCTAGTTTTTATTATATTTATTGTTTTTGTATCTATACTAATTACAAAAAAATGCCTTAAAAGGGTATTTAAATGTATTATACAAAAAATAAATAGGAAATATGATACGATACATTATGATATAATACTGTGCCAAAAAAGTATTTGATTTGTTTTCCGTCATATATTAATGTAAAAAATCCTTTGTAATACAAGGTTTATTGGTTTGTTTCCTGGTTTTAATTATATTTATTATATTTGTATCTAAATTATTTACAATAAAATGCACTAAAGTTCTTAAAAGGTATTACATAAAATTGTAATATGATATGATACGATACGATGCAATATGATACAGTGCCATATAATGCTGAGTATGTTAGTAAGGTCATTAATGATTCTGTTCAGTTCAATATGAATATTATTTATTATGTTTGTGTCTAAATTAATTACAGTAATGCATTAAAAAGGGATTACTTAAAATGATACGATACAATACAATATGACACAGTGCCATTGATGATTCTGTTCAGTTCAAAATTAATGCCATTATTTAAGGATTTATTCACTGTAGAGAAATTGTGTACTCACTCTCTCTCAAAAACCAGATAAAAAAAATTGCCATAAAATATTTGCATTCCCTTGCAAAAAAAAGTGTATCCTCAACTTTGCAAAAATACTGGGTTCCCCCAAGATACTTTTAAATGAAAGTTTTCCTCCCACTTCTATTTTTTCCAACAAGCGAACAAACAAAGTTTCAGGAGGGATCACACAATCTTAGCAAGAGAACAGAACAGCACTGAAATATCCTCACTTATACTTTACTACCATCATCATGTCCCTGTTGAGGCTCTGTAGGATGCGTTATGAGCTGTTTTGGATAAAAGCCTCCTGCCAAGTGTATTAGTAGTAGTAGTAGTTGTAGATACAGTTTTGTTGTTTAATTAAACCTGTTGAGACCCACTGATTTCATCACACCTACAGTTCTTTGGCTGCCAGCCCTCATCTCTACAACACATCACCCTTGTTATCTATCAAGTTTTAATAACATCTAGAGTCTCTGTGACGCCGTTCGCCGTGTTGTGTCCACAGTTTCCAAGCCTTTCTCAGAAATGATCTCCGAATCTGTGTTATTTGCTGTTGGACATCGGCCCTTGTGTTGTGTCCATCTGGAGTGCTTTTGTCAGTGTTGTGTCATCACAGATTTTTATTAAAGGGATTTCAGCAGCATTTCCAGCAAAAAGTCGATCTCCACCGGAATGCATTGGATGCATTTTTCAGTTCACTCATGGATTATGGCTTAAAGCTTTCATGAGGCAGCTTGAAGCTAAAGTAAACCTTTATTTTATACATCAGAAAGACAGCAACTTTACTTTTCTCATCACATGTGCAGACTAAAGCTTTATTTTAAAAATGTCACGATTTGCATGACACTGATTATTAGGAAATTCAATATTCTGATCATATTTTTTCCTGAATCACTTTTTAATCAATGGTGGAAAGATATTTTTTTAACTTGCTTAAAAAAAGTAGTGCAATTAAATATATGTAAACATTACTCAAAGTATGAGTTAAATTAGCCCTTCTAAAAGTATTACAGTGTGAAAATTATTCCACCTTATACCCTGCAAAAATAAATAAATAAATAAAGTTTTTATTGAAAATGAAAGTGGGAAAACCCTTAAAAATAGATGGCCTAATTATAAAAGACTTTTGTTTATATGAAGATATTTATTTTGGTTGTGTAACTTAGGCCCAATCCCAATTCTACCTCGTCACCTCCACTTGTTTGCGCATTCACGTAAAGGGGTTGGAGTGTCCCTATTCTTTTTAGCTTGAGGGCAGGTGGAGGGGCTAGATAGCCCTTGAAGCTGAGATTTTTCAGGACCACATTCAAAACCAAGCGGCACAAAAACTACAACGGCAGCATGGCTGCACACGGAAGTAGAGGCACAAATTAATATTTTTTTGTCATTATTATGAATTTTTACAACAATGAATCATATGTTTTAATACATTCATAACACCATTTGTGTTTTACCATCATGCTTTAAAAAAAACTACATTTCATTATAATCCATAATAACTCCTGTAGAGTAGTCCCATAACATACTTTCACATCTGCCACGCAATGGCACTGGAATACCCTGTCTATAAGTCTAGTGGCTGGGAATTATCTTTTTACAGTGTCTGCTATAATGTTAATGTTGTTTTTGTGTGTTTATGAAGATGAATATACCACGGCGTAAATACACAGTACAGTTATGATCTTATTGCCACATTATACTGTTATGATAACATGATATCGTTGCCCTATATATATATATATATATATATATATATATATATATATATATATATATATACACATATACACAACTGGAATAACTACAGTAGTCACCATCGTCGATCTCATATGATGCAAGAGATCATGATGGCATATGATAGCGTGTGCAGGTATTTTATTGCTGTCCCATTTCTTAGGAGTAAATTTTGAAGCCCTTCCCCTTCACACTCTTTGTCAAGGGGAAGGGGTACAAAAAAAGAATTTGGATTAAGCCCCATTTGATTTGGGGTTTGTTTGAAAATTTTGATTTAGTTTTGTCATATTTCGATTTAACACAGAAAAAGCCTAATGAATGTACAACTTTATTGTATAGTGCCTTCAATCTCATTTTGTAATTAGATCGTTTTTTGGGGGGAAATAGAATTGTGAAAACTTAATTGTGGATCGAGTCTTGAGTTGAGTGAACTTTCACATCCTTGGGTATCAGGTAGGCAGGTATTTCTTTAAACTGAACATCTGTCTGACGTGATGTCACTATTTTTACATAAGTATGTTTTTGTATTTTACACATAGACTGTAAAAATACACTGTAAAACCCAAAAAGTTAAGGTAACTCAAACTGTTTGAGGGAAACCGACAAACCATTTAAGCTCAAAAAATAATCCCAAGGAGTACTGGGAACTTAATCCATTTGAGTAAATGAAGCAATTTGAGCACAGTAAAAACCCAATAAATGAAGAGAACTCAAACCAACTGAGTACTGTAAAACCCAATAGGTTAAGGCAACTCAAACCATTTGAGGAAACCGATTGCTATATGAGTACTGTGAACTTACTCTCTTTAAGTTGAAGTAATGAGGTATTTAAGTAACTCATTACCTTCAACACTGAGTTCAAAACTCTTTTCAAATGAGTAAAATTAACTTTCAGTAAATTTTAAGTTAACTGCACTCATTTCATTTGACAGCTTCACATAAAAGGTCACAGTAAATAGGAACAGTGTAGTTATGATTGTTTCTATTTGCTATTTTTTATGCAATATCACAAACTTTTCATTTAAAATGTGATAGGAAATCAGCTCCATTTGTACAGTTCTATTAATGTTTTTTTATTATATATATATATATATATATATATATATATATATATATATATATATATATATATATATATATATATATATATATATATATATATATATATATATATTTTTTTTTTTTTTGTATAAGGTTTATTAACCAACTTTCAGATGTACTTCTTGAAAAAAAACTTTCTCTCAGTAAGTATGTGTCCATCCAAAGATGCAAATTAAATTTATGCGGAAAACTTGAATATCGCATAAAAGACGCAAATAAAGAAGCGATTTCATCCAATGAGTCAAAGAGAACAAAATTGTCACTTTCTGATTGACTGCCGCCAAATAACAACAGTAAAGAGTTTGCTGTGGTAGGAGAAGCTGTGTGAGTCTTTTCTTTATTTACTCTTTTCTTTTATTTACAATGAACACACAGTGGCATGTGAAGGCGTGAGACGCAGAACACAGATTCTCTTGACTCTGGAGGTGATTAATAATACAATAACACTAAAAGTGAAATGGTTAAGGTGTTTTAGAATTGAAAAAAAAAAACAACATTTCAGATGTTCTACAGTGTGCTCTGCCTGCTCGTTTGTCCATTCACACATTTTAACATCACATGACCTCTTAAAACAACATCACATGACATATTCAAAATGCGCATTAAAATAGGTGGATGGAAACATAGCTAATGTCTTATATATAAAGTAAAAAAAAAACTTTAATCAACTGTCCTGAGCTGTCAAAAAAAGTCATATATTGATGTTTTCGTGACTGGACAACTTTCCCATTAAAAAAAAAAACTTCTCCATCTCATTAAATGAACAAGAATCATGCTTATGTCCCCGCCGTGGCCTTCTCATTTGATCTGCCATCACTTATTTTTAGAGGTGATTTGGAGTCTTTATAAGCAAGAAAACACAAATCAATGCTTGCACTTTCTGCTAAAGTGGTTTTCAGAAAAATTGCATTTTACTTTTAATTAGCGTTGTCTAGGAATAAACAGATCAGGGCTGGCCTGCTGGCTGGCTGCAAAAAAAAAAACTCCTAACAATGACGTTTGGACGGAGCTGGAACCGCTCGCGTTACAGAGCTATCGATTTGCTAATTGTTCTTCGTCTCAGCTCTTTGTTCCTGTGGGTTGTGTTTAACCTACAACGACTCTGAATTTCTCAGGACTGCAGCTTGTTAAAAAAGAAACTCCTACACTTAACGTCTGAGAGAATGCATTGACTCGTCGTGCCCCGCTGGTAAAGGGTTTCTATCTAACTTTGTGAAGAAAACTGAATTTCTTCTTTTATCTCGCTCTATAAGATGTGACATTCTTGCCAACAATACAGGCGACCGTCGGCCTCCTTGATATTTCACACAGATGACTTTGATAGCTGCGAGTACGGAGGGTCTCCAGGGACTCTGGTGGGCTGAGGTATCTCGCGACAGGTTGTCTGCTTTCTGAATCTATAGGGTGCCACTGTTGCCGCCTTGACATGTCTGTTATTCTCTCAGCACCTGGGATTATGCACAGTCTCTCTGAGTCTTAAAGGATTTGGGCAAATCAGAAAGGGCAAGTCCACCAAGACTGAACCAAAGCCCAGCTATGGATTCCTATAAGCCGACTTTACTCCACTGTTCTGGGTGCAGTGAAACAGCTGCTGTCCGTGAGCTCTGGCTTCATGTTGGCTGGTTTGCTGCTGATCTCAGCACAGCTCCTGGCAAGCTTGTGTCTGATGGTTCCCCGGTGTGGGCACTATGAATAGATCTCTACCCGTCTCCGTTTCCTCCTGTGTCCTGGCAACACTGATCCGCTGGCACTGCCGGGCGCTGCAACATTCGAGCTGACAAAGCATGGAGTGCAGAACTATCCGGAAAGCCAGATGTGAATGTGGGTTGGAGAATGTACTGTACTGTGAAATGGTAGAGCCAAATGCAGAGTTGCAAGCAAAATGATACATACAGTTGAATTCAAAATTATTAGTCCTCATGTAAATTCTTTTCTTTTTCAAATATTTCCCAAATTATGTTTAACAAATCAAGAAATTTTTCATAGTATTTCCTGTAATATTTTTCTTATTTTATTTTGCCTAAAATAAAAGCAGTTTTTAATATAAAAAACAAACAAAACATTATGCAAAACAAAACATATAATGATTTGCCTAATTACCCTAACTTGCCTAATTAACCTAGCTATCCTATTTAAGACTTTGAATGTCGCTTTTAAGCTGAATATCTAGTAAAATATTATTTACTGTCATTAATGCCAAGATAAAAGAAATCAGTTATTAGAAACAAATTATTAAAACTATTAGGTTTAGAAATGTGTTGGAAAAAGTCGGCGCAATAGCCCAGTGTTAGCGCGCTGACATATGGTGCAGTAACACTTCAGGGCGTCCCGAGTTCGAATCCCGGCTCAAGGACATTTCCCATCCCTACCCCCCTCTCTCTCCCACTTCGCTTCCTGTCTGTAATACTGTCCTATCAATTTAAGGCAAAAAGGCCAAAAATAAATAAAAAAAACTAAACAAAATGTGTTGGAAAAAAAAAGGTATTTCTGTTATATAAAACCGAAATTGTGGCTAATAGTTCAGGAGAGCTAACCATTCTGACTTCATGTATGTAGATTTAAGAATTAATGTGCTGTCCTCATGTTATTTTTGAGCTAAAAGGAATATTTTGGATATATATAAAAAAAAAAATGTACACTTGGACATTTCAAGATTTAGGTTATTTGCAAGTGGTGTAACGGATCTCAAATCTCATGATTTGAATCACATTGATAATCACTGATTGGACCATTTTCTAGGATCAGATAAAAGGGGAGGAGACAAATGTAATTTGCTTACCATTTATTACAAAAACTTGTTTCAACAAACATAATTTAGAAATGATTTTTAATAAAAAATAAATCCAAACTGAATTAAAAATAAATAATTAAATAAATATTCAGAAAAATGATCTTCACTGAGGGCGACAAGGTGGTTCATTGGTCATTGCTTTGAGTCTGGCTGTGTCAGTTCGCATTTCTGTGTGGAGTTTGCATGTTCTCCCCATATTCGTGTGGGTTTCCGCCATGCTCCAGTTTCCCCCACATTCCAAAGACATATAGGCTATAATTACTAAATTGGCTGTAGTGTATGGATGTGAATGAGTGTGTATGGAGGTTTCCCAGTACTGGGTTGCAGCTGAATTCATTTTCTTTTTGGCTTAATCCCTTTAATTATCATAGGTCACCACAGCGGAATGAACCGCCAACTTATCCAGCATGTGTTTTACGCAACAGATGCCCTTCCAGCTGCAACCGATTACTTGGAAACACTCATACACTCTCATTCACACACCATACACTATGGACAATTTAGCCTACCCAATTCACCTTTAGTGAATGTCTTTGAATTTGTGGGGGAAACCGGAGCACCCGGAGGAAACCCACATGAACACGGGGACAACATGCAAACACCACACAGAAATGCCAACTAACCCAGCTGGGGCTCGAACTAGCCACCTTCTTGCTGTAAGACAACAGCGCTACCCACCACCTCAACTTTGTTTGTTTAAATTTAGTCCAAATAAATAGTTTGCAACCCCTTTCCTCAAAAAAAAAATGTAGTAAATCCAATTAACCATTTTTTTTTCACTGTAGTTATTTTCAGTTTCGACCGCTCAATCATGCAATTTATTAGCTTTGTCTGTGAAATCAGGAGTTAATGTTAAAGTTAAAAACCAGCAGTACCACACATTGTATACAGTATAATCAAATTACCGTGATATTTCAATGGTATTTGAGATAGGCCCCGTTTACGCTAATGTTTTAGTTTTAAAACAGCATTTTAAAAATTAAAATGATTCACGTCCACACTGGCGTTTCACCTAGCATTTCTGAACAACTCTCCGTTCACACTACACCACTGAAAACGCACATCACGCGACCACACACACACTGGCATGCACTGCAGCGTCTGCGCAAGTCTGAGCTCCAGGCAGTTAGTAGCCGCTTTGAGAACAGAACATCTGTGCAGATCGGACAGTTCATCAAGAATCTCCCGCTGGATCTAATCTCACTATATTTGTTAAACATGATATTTAATTTATCTTGTTGTCTATAACTTTCTGACTTTGGTCTTTTGAATCTATTACTTGTTCTCAAGTAATGTGTTTTGGCTGAACGCAAAGATAAGTTATTATATTAAAGTATGTAACAACGTACACTGATTCTGTACATTTGACTGATTGCTTGCCTTTCCTATAATGTATAAACTTATTGCACGTTATACTTTTATAATGACCATTATTGATTATTAAAACTGATATTCAGCAAACGAGAGGGTATGTTTCATATTTTTCAATGAAAACGAAAGGAAGCATTTATGTTATAGGCTTCGTTTTGTTATAAAAATATAATCACTAAAAAACAAGCCACGGCCACTGTTTTCACAAATAATATTTCCGTTTCCATAGAAACTGCGCCACAATACAAAAAAAATACAATAAAATAAATGGCCGCAGCTTCTGGTTCATGCAGACTTTAAAGTGTTTCCATTCATATTCATTAAGGGCTCAGTTCAGAAAGCGTCCTATTGGCCTGATCATTCAAATTTGGGTCAGTAAAAAAAACGAAACTAAATGAAATGATGAATAAAGAGACCTCTATCCACAGTCTAAGAATAATTCCAATGAAATCGGATTAAAATGGCCGTCGTCTTTTGGTTCAACAATAGCGGTGCTCTGCCGACACATTGAGGAGCAGGTGGAGGCAGCGTCCAAGCCAATTCATTTGCACAATGCAGAATCTCACGCGCCTTGATGAGCCATTGTCTTGGTTACAAGAGAATAAAGAAAGGAAGGGGGGAAAAAACAGCACGTAACTGGCAGAAATGGTCACTGTGATTCTTTAGCGCCTAAATCCCCCAGCTGGCTTGCGACTCGCCAATTGGGTGTGTTAGGAGCAGCAGATATCAGAGCGTGGGTCGCTGCCAGTCTTCTGGCCTTGAGTAATTAGCCGTTCTTCACACCAGCGCAGAGCTCACCAGAGGAAGCTGCAGTGGGTCTGGAAGAATGCGTCACATGCACATGCTGATACACACCAACATGTGTGCATGCTGTTCTACCTCATCAGGTAGAGAAAGGGGATTTTAAAGCAATATTGCAGCCTTTAATACTTCCCTTGTGGACACATTTGGGCACAAAGTTCTCAAGAGTGAACGCAATATATACAGAATTATTAGCCCTAGCTCCTGTGAATTTTATTTTTAGTTTCTTTTTCAAAGATTTCCCAAATTATGTTTAACAGAGCAAGGAATTTTTCACAGTGTTTCCCATAATATTTTTTCTTCTGGAGAACGTCTTATTTGTTTTCCTTTGGCTAGGTTTTTAATTTTTTTAAAAATATTTAAATGTCAATATTATTAGCCCTCTTAAGCAATGTTTTATTTTCTGTTGTCTACAGAACAAATCAGTTATACAATGATTTGCCTGATTACCCTAATTAACACAGTTAAGTCTTTACATTGCACTTTAAGCTGATACTAGCATCTTTAAAAATAGTTAGTAAAATACTATGTACTATGATCATGGCAAATAAGAAATAAGTTATTAGACATGAGTTTTTAAAACTATTATGTTTAAATGTGTTGATAAACTATTATGTTTACAAATGTCATGTCATTGTCTTTGAAAAAAATATTGTGTGTTTGATGTGATGTGTTTGTCTTAGACAAATAAATAAAAAATGCTTTGAATTTATTGTTAAATAAAGTACTCCACAAAATGTGGGTGTGTGTTTAGATGGGAAAACTAAGTTCAAAGTCTTGAACTGCTCAGATTAAAGGAACTATTTTCAAAAAATCTAAATTAAATGAATTTTCCTCTTAAAAAATGTCCTCGGAGATGCATTGGAAGAAAACTGTTGATGTATTGTTGCGATCTCATAGCAGTTCGTTTGAATTTGTATGATCTCATTTGAAGCTGTGGTTGTTAGAATTTTACAGTTAAAATATGGTAGAAAATGTAAATGTAAAATTTTTACTGTAACCTACTACATATCATTTTTAATAATGTGAATAAATTACAATCTGCATTGTGTATTTTACACTTACACTATAAAATGCATGTTAAAAAACAAAACAAAACAGAAGCTGTGATTGGCAGAAATTTACGGTTAAAAATAGGGCAGAAAATGTAAAAAGAAATGTCAGAATTTTACAGTAACCTGTCATTTATTTTTAATGTTAATAAATTACAATCTTCTTTGTACATTTTAGTGCACTATTAAAGAAAAAAAATAATAAAATAATAATAAATGATAGAAAAAACAAAAGCTTTGGTTGCCAGAATTTTACAGTTTAAACTATGGCTAAAAATGTAAAAAAAAAAAAAAAAAAAAAAGTACACATTTTACTGTACAATACCATATATCATTCATTTATAATGTTAATGAACCATAATCTCCTTTGTACATTTTAATAAACTTCGGAGAAAATTCATGAAAGCTGTGGCAGAATTTTACAGTTAAAATGACAGAAAATGTAAAAGAAATGTCCAAATTTTACTGTAACCTACCTTATATCATTTATTTATAATGTTAATGAATTATGATCTCTTTTGTACATTTTAGTAAACTTTAAAGAATTCATAAAAGGCACAGTAAAAACAAACAGAAGTTGTGGTTGCCAGAATTTTACAGTTAAAAATATGGCAGAAATTTTAAAAGAAATGTCCAAAATTTACTGTAACCTACTGTATATTATTTATTGATAATGTTAGACATTAACATATAATGATAAGACATAATATTAAAGACATTCGTTTTAAAACACCACTGTTTTAAAGTACTTATTTTATACTACACATTGTACCTTTGTCAAAGAGACTCAACAAAAAACTAAAACTAAAGGGATAGTTCACCCAAAAATAAAACAATTCCTCACCATTTACTCACACCTAATTGGTTCCAACCGTTCCCGAATTTATTTCTTCTGTTGAACATGAGGGAAGATATTGTGGAGAAAGTTGCAAAAAACAGGCATTAGTAGGAACAAAAATACTATGGAAGTCAATATCTGTTTTTGTTCTGTTGTTTTATTTAAACATTCTTCAGTATCCTATAACTTTTTTGTGTTCAATAGAAGACACTTAAACAAGTGGAGGATAAGCAAAGGATAGCAGAATTTTCAATATGTATTGTTGTTGGCTATACTGTGAAGGCATTCCTACTGTTGATGAAATCTCCCCTTTGTTTACAATAGTATGCAAGACTACTCTACTAATGATAATTTACTATCTATAAATCACAGCTTAGCTTAACTAACATTTGTAATCATTGTCTTTAAAGCTCATTGACCTCTGTTTAACCAGTGTTGTCTATTAGAAGTTTAAATCAAGGGTTTCTAAGCTGCATTTGTCTTGTAAAGAACTTGTTTGTGCACAAGGTAGGCTTCCGCTCATAATTAACAGCTTAATTCCATTGTGGTGTTTCACATTATGGCTCTTAGCAAGTTCTGTCATTACACATAGCGTTTGTTTGGAAGTCTTGGGGGAGAGAATGAAAGCGTATTTTCTGCTCCATTTACCATTTAATGAGTGATTCTGTCAACTTTCTCCACGCACGCTGTGAATCTGTAGATAGTTGTTTGTATCTGGACTATGTAGTTAGCTAGAATACATTTCAACCATTTGGCAGATGTTTTCTCAGGCAATACAGTAGGGGAATAGGGTGGAAACTAGAACAATATTTATAAATAAATAAAATAAAAATAGGTTTCATCACATTTGAATTGACTTAAGAAACCCGTTTTATGTTACAGTTTGACTAAAATGTTATGTTTGAATATGAAAATGAACCGTGTCATTAAAGATGCACTAATTTACATATTTCTAGCTCAAAACATTGGAAGAATGCAGAAAAGGTTTCACAGAGGCAACTTTGTGGATCTCTATTTTGCTCTTTCCTTAACCCTCTATAGCAGTGTTTCCCAACCCTGTTCCTGGAGGCACACCAACAGTACATATTTTGGATGTCTCCCTTTTCTGACCCATTAACTTCAGGTGTTGGAGTCTCTTCTGATGTTATAAGTTGATTCAGGTGTGTTTGATTAGGGAGAGGTTGAAAATGTGTACTGTTGGTGTGCCTTCAGGAACAGGGTTGGGAAACACTGCTCTGTAGCATGAATTTTTGTTTTAGAAGGAAAAAAAAATATTTCATCCTAATTTTTGGATGCCTTCGGGTGCCTTATAATAAATCAATCATAAAATGTTCTCCCCCTAGCCCCCCCAGCAGATTTTGGTTTGTTGCCTCAGGGCAACAACGGGCAATTAGGGCATTAAAACACTAAGGTTTTCTGTATATTATTAAATGTGAAATGAGGTACAAAAAGGCAATAAATATATTAGAAAAGGTGTTAATTTAGCATAAACTATCAACAAGTGATATTTCATCAATAATAAATGATGTATTGTGTGTTCCTGTGGGGTGCCAATTGAACGTACTTATTTACTATTGTTTATTATTCACTGTGGAACCTCAGAAAGCAGTTGTTGGTGGATGTGAAGCAAGAGTACAGGGTGCCACATTTTTGTCACTTGGTTTTAGATCAGAAGTGCTCAAGCTTGGTCTTGGTGGGCTGGTGTCCTGCAGAGTATTCACCTTATCACTGCGAGCGGGCGCAGCCATTGGAATCTTTTTGGCTTGAGACTTCCGGTCTCATTCACTTGCATTCATTTTTAGACGTTAAAAACAGCTTGTTATGCTGCTTGATGTTGCAAACTGATGCTTTTTTATTATATTATTCTACTTTGTCTGTATAGTCATGAAAACATTTGCGTGTAGATCATGTAGTTTGACCGTTTTCTGCCGTTTATTATTCCTGGTCATTTTTCCCATAGGCAGCTGAGTCGGAAGTTCTAAATTAATCGCAAAAACGAGAGAGAGAGAATGGACCTGCGTACTTGTCGAGACCGGTCTTGCCAGGTCACATCAGAAGAACAAACTCGGGAGACCGCGAGGACAGAGAACGCATCCTGTGAGAAATGAGATGCTGCGTCCCTCCTGATGGTCACATGACCCTCACACATCTTTAACCAAGAATTATTTAAACATTACAGCATTCATACAGCAGTTTGTTTATTTATGATGATGTTACACGAGAACACGAGGACGCAAGATCCCTGAAGAACGCATATTGAGAAACCGCCAAGGTCAATAGCTTCAACCCCAATTGCGCACCTGAACCTACTCAAACTCTAACTAGCATATTAGAAACATATTGAAAGGTTGGCAGCTGGATTTTGCAGGACACCGGCCCTTCATGACAAAGTTTGGGCACCTTCTTTTAGATGAAATCTCTGTGCATCCTTGACCATCAAGTGGGCTGAATCCAGATGCACATCAAACTCAGTTCCTGGAGGGATGCAGCCTTGCAAAGTTTAGTTCCTACCCTGCTTCAACACAAGCCTGAAGAACTCAATTAGTTTAATCAGGTTTGTTTAAATAGGGTTAAAGATGAACTGTGGCTTTTTGCAAGTTTAATTCGCATCTTTGAAAGGAAACATAGCAAGTGTGACTCTTCAAGCTTGTGTCTGAAGGAATGAACCTAACTGCTCAATCTTGTTTTTTACCTTATTATTATTATTATTATTATTATTATTATTATTTTATCTTATTTATTTTTTATTATTATTGTTTTATTATTTATTATTGTTGTTGTGGAATAAAATGTATACATTCAAACTTATGCATGAGCTTAATAATCTCTCAAACTCTCCAGAATATATTAAATACATAAGTGAAAATTATTGTTAATTTATTTTATTTTATTTCATTTTTATTATTGTTTATTTTTTGTGGCATAAAATGTATACATTCAAACTTATACATGAACATAATCATCTTTAAAACTCTCCAGAATATATTCAGTACATGAGTGAAAATTATTATTATTAATAATATTGTTATTATTATTATTGTTGTTGTTGTTTATTTTATTTTATTTTATTTTTTTTATATAATTATTATTTTTTTTTTTTTGGAGTAAAATGTATATATATATTCAAACTTATGCATGAGCACAATCATCTTTAAAACTCTCCAGAATATATTCAGGTCATCAGTAAAAATTGAATTTAAAAAATATTATTGTTGTCATTGAAATTTGCAGACATTAGTTGGTAAAGTACAATAAAACAAGCATTTGAATGTGTATTTTCGCTCACATTTTAGATTGAAAGAAGAAATCACATAAAGTGAAAAACTAAATAAACAAATAAAATGTGCATAAAAAACAGCCTATGTATTTATGATCGATTGGTATTTCTAGAGTAATACTTTAACCAATGCTTCTAGGTTTTAGAATATTGTTGTAACTTAATAAAATAGGATATTCTGAGGTTGCCTTGGCAACGGTGGTAGGCAATTTGTGTAAATAATGAATATTCAGACCTAAAACCAAGTACTGCTGGTTTGCAAGTCTTGGTTTAGATGTCTTTGTTTAAATTTTTTATATTCTGTTTATTTCAATTACACAACAAACACCAATTAAGACCTCAGACATGCTTTGACTTTGCTGTTCTGCTGTGTTCTGTATCTGTGTGGAGAATATTGGAGGCTTGTATCTGTTCATTATCTCGTTTCTCTCTCCATTATCTTGCTCCTCTTTTGCTATGCTCCTCAATCACTCATTAAGGCTCTTTCTTTGAAGAATGGCGTCTATTTTTAGCTCACTTATAGCTTTAAAAGCTGCTCAAGCTCTTCTCTTTTATTTATTTTTATAGTTTGTGTGCAAGCACTTTATAGCGATTGCTTATATTGTCAATGTTTCTTTTTGTGTTTGTTTCAATATGACAAAGATTATAATTTGAGTTTAAAAGATTGAATTTAGGTGACAAATGTGCCAACCAAAAGAAGTAAATATTTAAAGGTTTAACCTCGAACAATGTTACACAATTACATTACAGTTCCACTATTAAAATATAATTACATACAGAAATATTTTAAAACAATTTTATCAATGGTAGTGGTGATTATTTTATTTATTTATTTATTTATTTATTTATTTATTTTTTATTTGTTTATTTATTTATTTGTCAGTTGTTTTTATTTCATTTTATTGTATGCACTTAGTTCACTGTATTGTACTTTATTTCATTTATTTATTATATTTTATTGTTTGTTTGTTTGTTTGTCTGTTGTTTTTATTTCATTTTATTTTAATGTATTTTACTTTATTGGACTTTTTTGTTTGTTTAATAAATTTTATTTAATTTTATGTATTTACTTGTATTTTATTGTACTTTATTTATTTGATGTATTTAATATATTTTATTATATTATATTTTTATTTACTTCATTAATTTTACTTTATTGTTCATTCATTTTCTTTTTGGCTTAATCCCTTTATTAATCTGGGGTTGCCACAGCGGAATGAACCGCCAACTTATCCAGCACGTTTTACGCAGCGGATGCCCTTCCAGCCTCAACCCATCCCTGGGAAACATCCATACACATTCACACACACTCATACACTAGACAATTTAGCCTACCCAATTCACCTAAACCACATGTCTTTGGACTGTGGGGGAAACTGGAGCACCCGGAGGAAACCCACGCGAATGCAGGGAGAACATGCAAACTCCACACAGAAATGCCAACTGACCCAGCTGAGGTTTGAACCAGCAACCTACTGCGCCACTGCGTCGCCCCCTTTGCTTTATTGTACTTTGTTTTATTTATTTATTTATGTATTTTATTTTAATATATTTATTTAATTTTATGTATTTATTTATTTTACTTTATTGTATTATTTTGTTTATTTAATATATTTAATTTTATTATCTTATATATTTATTTTACTTTGTTTAGCTTACCTTTAGCTTACCCGCATGCCTTTGGACTTGTGGGGGAAACCGGAGCACCCGGAGGAAACCCACGCAAACCAGGGGAAAACATGCAAACTCCACACAGAAACACCAACTGACCCAGCCAAGGCTCTTGCTGTGAGGTGAACGCACTACCTGCTGCGACACCGCGTCACCCATTTATTTATTATATTTAATTCTATTTTATTTTTATCTAAATTCAGCTATTTTACTTTATTTTACTTTATTTTGTTTATTTATTATATTATATTATATTTATGTAGTTTTAAATAACAATTTTTTATTGTACTTTATTTATTATGTTTTATTTTAATGAATTATAAATGTATTTAATTTTATATATTTGTTTTAGGTTATCGTACTGTATTTTATTTATTTATTATATTATATTATATTATTTCAGTTTACTTATTTTATTTTGTTGTTTAATACATTTATGTATTTATTTATTTATTGCACTTTATCTATGTATTTCATAATACATTTCGCAACCAATAAATCAACTATACCCATTTTTGTCCACAGATAATGAATTGAAAAATTTAGCATAGTTCAAGCAGGTTTGGAACTAAACAAGGGTCAGTAAATGATTTTTGAATTTGAGTGTACTGTCCCTTTAACTACACACATAAACAGCCAGTGTTGCACACACACGAACAAACTGTCCACATCCTTACGAGTGAAAACACATTTGCAGTCCCATTAGCTTTACATTTGACAGCTCATATTTGACATCCCCCTCCCCACCATATCAGCAGAAACATTCCTCCGGAGACCCTTTGCCTAATGCTCAAACATGTCTCATCTGCATCCTCACATTAACAGGGTCATAGAGGTGTGAGACCACCCTCCCATATTCCGTTTTGTCGTACATAACCTTTCACTCCCAAGTACAGCGCTCTAGTATATGAAGCTCCTGCATACGCCATGTCAGATGTACAAAGAAACAGAGTCTGTTCTTTCTTCATCTTTAAAGTCCAGAGGGGATACCAGGCAAACACTGAAGTCGACAACATTGAGTCCATTTATGTAATATTCTGATATTACCGTTTGTGTGAAATAAAAATGTTCAATGTTTATTTTGCTATCACACATTGTTATTGTTTAGATCAGAGATGCTCAAAGTAGGGCCCGCGGGCCAAAGTTGGCCAATTGTAACCTTTGATTTGACCCACCATTCCATTTGAGAGGAGAGTATAATGGAGAGTGTTGGGGCGAATGACTTTAACACAGAGATCGTCATTTCTAAATTGACGTAACCTTTTTTTTTGTCTGTTTTATTGCTGAGCTACAAAAAAGTAAGCAAAAATTAAATGTTTCAATTAATGTAAATGAATCAGATTTTTTAAAATGTAAATATTGTCATTTGACGTATAGAGGATTATTCTAAAGATGTCAGCCTTTTCTGCTGCTCCTGATGGCACTTGTGTTTTCATCTTGTTTTACGCTTGAACAAAATGAATGCTTAAGTCTATGTACTGTAACTGACTATATTTTGATACTGTAAAATGTCACATCCAGCTTTCACTTGAAGTTTATGGGTGGCTGAAAAACAATTCCCTGAATATAGTCCGTTAATCTACTGAAAAAAATAGTTCGTTTTGGTAACCTTCAAGCTAAGTCTGAGCATTTGCTTTTGCATTTGGAGTAACGGAGAATTAGCATCCACTGTAGTGTATTTGCACAAATATTATGACAAATAATAGCATGACGAGTCATTAACTGCACATGAAGCTTAGTAAAAGAAAGTAAAACTCAAACTGTACAAAGTGCCATACTGAAGACTGGAATGATGATATAGGATATGATATATGATATGATATGAATGATGCATCACCTGGGGAAAGTAATGACGTTTGCCATTTAATCATAAGCATTCATATATTTATTTAAATTAAAAAAATGCATCTTCTTTAATAATCAAACTTCTTTGAATTTTCAGAGTTTAGGTTTGAGGGTGTTTTGACATAAAGTAACCTCTAATTTCAACAAGCATGTGATTCTCAAAGACAATACGTTTAATATGAAATGAAGTTTCATTGGGCATCATGGTGGCTCAGTGGTTAACGATGTCACCTCACAGCAAGAAGGTTCCTGGTTGGGCCAGTTGGCATTTCTATGTGCAGTTTGTATGTTCTCCCCGTGTTGGCGTGGGCTTCCTTTGGGTGCTCTGTTTTCCCCCACAGTCCAAAGACATGTGGTATAGGTGAATTGGGTAAACAAAATTGGCCGTAGTGTATGAGTCTGTGTGGATTCGAGAGTGTACGGGTGTTTCCCAGTGATGGGTTGCGGCTGTAAAGTCATCCGCTGTGTAAAACATATCTTGGAATAGTAGGCGGTTCATTCCGCTGTGGTGACCTCTGATGAATAAGGAACTAAGCTGGAGGAAAATAAATGGATATGGATGAATTTTCATTTCAGGTAATAATGAAAGATTACACTGACTGTTTTACAGGTTAACATGGTCCATGTGCGAGCGTATGTGTCTATTAAAATACACTAAGTCTAATTTACTTCACTTTTAGGCTATAGGTAGATATGAACTCATTTTTTTATTTATTTTTTTTTTGTTTTTTGAGCATGTATGGCTTCGTGATCATGAACTCATGGATTGAACCGTTGGGTGGTCAAATATATACATTTATATTATCTATTAATGTTATACTTAAAATGATTTAAGTTACAGATCAGGGCAGTGACTTGACTCAAAGACTTATAAAATGTGTTCTCATTTTATGCACCAGAAGTAAATGCTATATCTTGACAGGATAATATATTAGCTGTAAAGATGCCGCACACTTCTTGAATTTTTATTGATTTATAAAACTATGTATATTACCTTTGCTGATTTAACGTGCTCACTGATTGTTCTGGCAAGTGTTTTTGACTCCTCACCTCACTTCACCTGAATGTAAACCCTGCCAGCGAGACGCTGATGTCCGCCAAATGAGTCTCCTACAGATTCTGGCGCTCATATATGGCCTCTGCTGATTATAATTTCCCCCACTGCCTTCACTCGCATATGCACATTTGTCACGGAGTTTGCTTCTTGTATGGTTTGGCAGTCAAGTCCAAGAATTTCCTTGAGTCTTTAATAAAAAAAGTTTCATCTACAAATTGCCTGGAAATAACCTAGGCACTTCCACTTTGGTCAATAGGCTACTTTCATGGTCGCTTTTGAACATGAAGTTCCACTCATAGAACTGATTTTCTGCATGTGTAATATATGTTTTTCTGTATATATAAGCTTATAAGTCACATGCAAGTATGTTTTGAACTAGCAGTGCTGAAGTACAGCATGTGTGTTAAAGTGGAAAAATAAGTGAAAATGGCCATATCAAAGCCAACTGGGCTATTTTATAGCATATTAGCACGTTGTACACAGTATACAGATAAGCTGTAGATGCATTATATCTTAAAATATCAACATGATCTTATGGATAATCATCATACATATGTCTATATATATATATGCATATGCACCGCCAAAGTATTCTACTGCGACATCGCGCATAGGAGATAAATGACGTCAGTACTTAATAACCAGTTGATCTATTACTGAATCGATATCAATAACTTTGGCACCCTTAGTAACGAGTAACGATGCTGCACATCTGAAGTACTGAAGTAAAAGTAGGAAAAAAAAAAAAACTCCAGTAGAGTACAGATACAGCCTTTTAGTACTTAAGTACAGCAGTGAAGTAGTTCTACTTTGTTACTATACATCTCTGGAGAAACTGCCCTGATTTAAAAGTAAATCCTAATCCTTATCGTGAGAATTTATATTAGCAGTAGTATTATGCTATAATTTTGTATACATTTTGTAAAATACATAAAAACTACTACCTAAATATGTATTTTCATTTGCTTGAACCAAGGGCACTTAAATAAATAAATATATAAACACACACACACACATATATATATATATATATATATATATATATATATATATATATATATATATATATATATATATATATATATATATATATATATATATATATATATAAAATGCCTTTAAATGTAACAATTGGAATCATATGTAACTGTGGTGGTAGCATGGTGGCTCAGTGGTTAGCACTGTCGCCTCACAGCAAGATGGTTGGCTGGGCAATTGCAACGCAATTGTTGTTTGCTAGTTTCAGCTTGGCGGAAGAGTCGTTTTGACATTTTGCGCCACGCTGTTTAAGTTGCAAATGCATTGGCGCTCATATGTGCGTCCATAGGTGTTCTGGGCTAAAAAAGGAGGAGTGTTGAGGCGCGTTGCTATTTTGAGGAACTTAAATAGACTGTTCAATAGATCAGATCAAATCAGGTCTATAGTCCAGCGCAGAGTGCATTAGTTATGCGCCTCGCTTACACATTGCTTAATACACACAGGATGTAGAGCAATACACAAATATCTTTACAAATGAAAAAGAATTGAAGGATAAAAATATTACGAAAAAATATGATTTTCTAGCCTACATAAATATAAAAACCACTGCCTTCATGCCTCCATTTCGGGGGGGGGCTTTTTCAGTTTATTCATAACAATTTGCTTTTGTATAATTTTATCATTATTAGCAGTATTATTTATTATATGCATATTTATATTTGTTTTATTAAAAACAAGCTTAGATTTGCCCACCTGTCAGGTTTTAGACCATATGGGGGGCACAGCATGTGTATTTAGATATAACTGAGTTTTATTTACCACACTTTATTATCCTTCATTTATTCGTTTGCTGGAAATTTGAACTGAATTTAGAAATAGTTTTGAAACAAATTTTTGCGCTTAACAAACAAAATTATGTATTGGCTAATGGATGTCTGTGCAAACACATTTCCTTATCCACGAGAGTGAAAGTAAATAATGAGGAGGCTCATCTCTCCTTCTCGCACTGCAGATGATCTGTCTAACTGTTTTCTTGCTAGTGAAGCGCTCAGTTTTTAAACGTACAAAGTCCGCCATGTAGATGGCAAATGCGCTATGGCGCGACGCAACTGACTCTTAAAGGGAATGTGAGATGAGACTGTGATTTGTTTTATTCTTAAAACACACCTATAACTCATTAAGAGAATAAGCTCAAACCTGTTAGACCATGCGCCATGGCGCAAAGCGGATTCTAACACGCCCTTAATGCGTTTGCGCCCTGCACTTTGCGCATGGATAGTCAAAATAGAGGCCTAAGTGTGTGTGTGAGTGTAATTGTGAGAGTGTGTGGGTGTTTCCCAGTACTGAGGTGTGGCTGGAAGGGCATCCGCTATGTAAAACATATGCCAGAGTAGTTGGCAGTTCATTCCGCTGTGGCGACTCCTGATATATAAGGAACTAAGCCAAAGGATAATGACTAAATGTAACTGTGGTTTTGATAGACCTCTTACACTAACACTTACTGTTTTGAATGTATTGTGTGTTACATTAGTCTTAATCTAGCACACTAATAGTTAATTTGTATATGAATTAGATTTTTGAAAGTGTTTCATCCTACACTATTTAAAGCAAAAGTGAAACAGTGTTGATAAATCTATGCAGCATGTCACTTATTAAACCAAAGGAGTTTGAGACCCTTTTTCTGAAGCTCTGGAGATTGTGAATCCCTCTCTGCTGTCCTCCTGCAATCAATCACATGCTCCATACATCATATATATTTCATATGTACAAGATTGTATTTGTAAAATCAATCATGTGGTATTTATATATGTATAATCAATCATAATCTCTCATCTGACCGCAGTTGTGTCTACAAGACCTTCATCAGCGTGATCTTCATTTTTTTTTTCTCCTGCAGATGTGATCCTGGCACAGCCCTGACGTAATTTATGAAGCGCTGCAGAAACACGGCTCCAGCTCAGGCTAATTGGTGAATAACTATTACCTCTCAGCATGACATGCTACTTATACGCCCTTGGGCTTCTGCTCCTGCTTTCTGTCCGGATAGTCATCTATTACACTGAGTGCTGAGTCAGCAACTGAACTTCTGATTCGCGGATGTGTTAAGCTGAAATACAGCTGGATCCTTGACAGAATATAATAGCTTATACAGCTAAATGCTTGTAGATAAAACACAATTCTGCTTAAAACAGCAACTTATTTAAGAACTTAAAGTGCATTGTTTAGTGATAATACACACAACACAAACACACACACACACACACACACACACATACATGCGTCCACACACAGGCATGCACACTGCATACAGTATATGGAGGCATAAATGAGCACAGCTTGTTTGAAATGTAAGGTTTTTTAGCAATTTCTCTAAAAATATAGACATGTATTGCAGCATTTTATACAAAAAACTTATTCGTTAAGATGAATGTGTGGTCTCCTAATATCTTTAGGATATGAAAGATAATGAATTCAAATGCAACTGTGTGGAGCTTGCATGTTCTCCCCGTGTTCGCATGGGTTTCCTCCGGGTGCTCCAGTTTCCCCCACAGCCCAAGGACATGCATTATAAGTGAATTGAAGAAATTAAATTGGCCGTCGTGCATTGTGCGAATTACAGGGGGGTTTTGGGGGTTTGACCCCCCTGATAAACGCTTTATTCCCCCTGAGGAACAAATGAGGAAAAATGTATGGGGGTTCTGCCCTTTAAAAGTTAGGAAATAGTTTGCTTTGATCTGCATCTTAATTAATATTAATAATAAGTAAATGTCATTGAGAACCACTCAATATCCCTCAAAACACTGAAAACAAAAGTTTGATATATTAGTTGTAATTGAATTAAATTGAAAAGTTTGGTTCACTGAGGCATATTACCGAACATAATCAAAAAAACTCGACCCCTCTCGATTGTCAATGTATAATTAGCACCCTGCCGTAGTGAATGAGTGTGTGTAAATGCGAGAGTGTATGGGTGTTTCCCAGTACTGGGTTTCAGCTGAAATGGCATCCACTGCATAAAACGTATGCTGGAATAGTTGGCGGCTCATTCCGCTGTGGCAATCCCTTATAAATAAGGGACTAAGCCAAAGGAAAATGAATTAATTAAATACAGGCGACATGGTGGCGCAGTTGGTAGCTCATTCACCTCACAACAACAAGGTCGCTGGTTCGAGCCTTGGCTGGGTCTGTTGGAAATTTATGTGTGGAGTTTGCATGTTCTCCTCGTGGTCGCATAGGTTTTCTCCGGGTGGCCTGGTTTTCCCCACAGTCCAAAGACATATGGTATAGGGCAATTGGGTATGCTAAATTTGACCATAGTGTGTGTGTGTATGTGGGAATGTGTATGGATGTTTCCCAGTGATGGGTTGCGGCTGGAAGGGTATCCGCTGCGTAAAGCATATGCTGGATAAGTTGGCAGTTCATTCTGCTGTGGTGACCCTAGATTAATATAGGGACTAAGCCAAAAAGAAAATGAATAAATACAGTTTTATATATATATATATATATATATATATATATATATATATATGTGTATGTGTGTGTATGCATGTGTGTGTGTGTGTGTGTATGCACAGTTGAATTCAGAACTATTAACCCCCTGAATTATTAGCCCCTCTTTCTATTTCTATACACTTCTATACAGCTTAAAGTGGCATTTAAAGGCTTAGCTAGGTTAATTAGGTTAACTAGGCAGGTTAAGGTAATTAGACAAAATATTGTATAATGATGGTTTGTTCTGTAGACTATCAAAACAAAATATAGCTTAAAGGGGCTTATAGCTTAATTATTTTGACCTTAAAATGGATTTTAAAAAATTAAAAACTGCTTTTATTCTAGCCGAACTAAAACAAATAAGACTTTCTCCAGAAGAAAAAATATTATCAGATATACTGTGAAGATTTCCTTGCTCTGTTAAATATAATTTTGGAAATATTTAAAAAAGAAAAAAATTCAAAGGGGGGCCAATAATTTTGACTGTATAAATATATATATATATATATATATATATATATATATATATATATATATATATATATATATATATATATATATATATATATATATATATATATATATAGGTATATATATATATAGGTATGTATGTATGTATGTATGTATGTGTGTGTGTATGTGTGTGTGTGTGTGTATATATGTATCATATTTATTTATTTTTAACATAAAAAAACACAATATAAAAACAGTTTCTTTCTTGTGTTTTTTTTTAAATTAAAAATATAAAAAAATTATATTTAAATAAGTCATATTCATTTGTTTAATATGTAAAACACAAGAAAGCGTGTTTTATATATTATAAATAAATATGATCCAAAACAATAAAACAAAAAAGTGTTTTCAAAAAAGTAAACTAGTCAAATAATAAAATTATAGAAACAATTAATGCATACATTATATAACATCACAGAAATAAATCAAATTACGTTGTACAATTATCTCTAAATGAAAACTAAATATTATTTGTATTATTTAGATATTAAGTATTTTCTTTTTTGTAATTAAGTTTTTGTTTCCAAAATGAATATATAAGTTTACAATCAGACAGAAAAGTACTTTTATCAGTTTTACCTCGTATATATCCCCATCTCCCCCACCCTGTTGTATGCACTTCAGGAATCACAGGTAATTGTAGTTTAAACCAAGCAATTAAAGAAATTACATTTAATTTGACATTCCTAGTATGCGGTTGTTAAAAATCCCAGGATGTCCATCAAAAAGAGTAGGGTTTTAACCTCTGCAATCCCGGCCAAATTTGCCCACTGGCCTCTGTCTATTATAGCCTCCTAACCATCCCCATATCATAATTGGCTTCATCACTCCTCTCCACCAATCAGTTGGTGTGTGGTGTGCGGTCTGGCACAATATGGCTGCCATCGCGTCATCCAGGTGGATGCTGCACACTGGTGGTGGATTAGGAGATCCCCTCAAAAAATGTGTAAAGTGCTTTGAGTGTCCAGAAAAGCGCTATATAAATACAATGAATTATTAATTATTATTATGATTATCAGATAAGGGATAAGTGTCCAAGATTTTCTTGATGTCACATATATTTTCCACACCGTCAATTATTTGAAGTATTTCACAAGATTGTGGTCAAAAAATGCAGTCTTGGCTGTCATGAGTGACTTTAACGAATATTTAAGTAGATTTTCTAAAACTTGCATGCACATTAACATTATTGATAAATGCATTGACATAAACATTAAAGTATTATTAATAAAGACTATATAATGAATATAATTATTTATTTAATAATAATAGTAATAATAATAATAATAATAATAATAATAATAAGTTAATGATAAAAATAAAAATGTATATATTAAAAATATTAATACTATTAATAATAATAATAATAATAAAATAAAAGTAATAATGATCACAGTAAACATGGCTTTATTATATTAACCTGAAGACATATTGATTGATTGATTGATTGATTGATTGATTGATTGATTGATTGATTGTAATTACAATTTAATATACTGAAACTCAACAGTGATCCAGATGAATCAGTGAATTATTGACTTACCTAAAAAAACTGATTTATTGAAATGAATTAGAGTTGACAGAATTGAAAGCGTCTCTGAGGTCCGGTATCGGGAAAAATAACTGCAAAATGCTCCAAAGTATGATCTATTCACAGAAGAAAAGAGTGTCTAAGGAGTCTCCTTCAGGACCAGCCGAGGTGTTATAGGGAATTTTTGTGTCTGTATTAGGTTGAGGTAATTGCATGTGCTTGACCATGACATCAAAGTGATTAGCCTAAGGCGAGACCACAGGCCAGGAACACCCAAACACACAGAGGCCGTACATCATGAACAGACCCACCGTCAGCACTGAGCTCAGCCTTCTTCATTATCTGTCCATCAGAAGACAGAGAGTCAGCGGCCAACAGGGAGACAAACAGCGGGACAGTTTTTGTAATATGGAACATAATTAGATGTGATTTCCACAGGCTGATTTGGATAATTCGTGACAGTGTGCAGTTTGACTTTGACATTGTTTACACGTTAAAGGAACGGTTTCTATCAAAATGTTTTGTGGACCCTTTTCACATTTCCAGGTTTCTCAGTAGCTGAAGTCATCATGGTTCGGTAAACTTACAGCGCAGTGAATGTGAGAGTACAACAATCCTATGTGCTGAAATAATAAGACTTTCAGAAAAAAAACAGCAGACGACATCAAATTCACTGTCCTCTCCCATAGACGCTGCATTACAAACATATAATTTTTGTAATGTGATGCAAAGATTGTGGTACGTATAAAAATACACTACCTGACAAAAGTCTTGTCTTCGATCCCAGATGTAAGAGCAACAAATAATAACCTCACTTCTAGTTGATCATCTGGAAAAGTGGCAGAAGGTCGATTTTTCAGATAAATCATCTGTTAAATGCATCCCAATCATCACAAATACTGCAGAAGACCTATTAGAACAGGCATGGATGCAGGATTCTCACAGAAATCAGACAAGTTTGGTAAAGAAAAAAAATCATGGTTTGGGCTTACATTCAGCATGGGGGCGTCTGAGAGATCTGCAGAGTGGATGGCAACATCAACAGCCTGAGGTATCAAGACATTTGTGCTGCCCATTACATTACAAACCACAGAAGAGGGCAAATTCTTGGGCAAGATCGTGCTCCTTTTCATACTTAAGGTGCTCCAGGATTGGCCAGGCCAGTCACCAGAAATTAACATTATTGAGCATGTCTGGGGTAAGATAAAGGAGGCATTGAAGATGAATCCAAAGAATCTTGTTAAACTCTGGGAGTCCTGCAAGAACGCTTGCTTTGTCATTCCAGATGACTTATTAATAAAGTGATTTGAGTCATTGCAGAGATGTATGGATGCAGCCCTCCAAGCTCATGGGAGTCATACACAATATTAATTCCTTTCCACTGCACCATGACTTTATATTCTATACTGGACATTATAAGACTTTTGTCTAAGCAAAGTTGGACTTTACTGTCCCAATTAAATAATTAAAAATCAAGGCAGGATCATGTTTTATTTTGGTAAAATAAGCATAATCTAGAGGCCTTTGCCTTTCACATAAGCCACTTCTGATACCAAATGATCAACTAGAAGTCAAGTTATTATTTGTTGTTCCTAAAACTTGGATAGGCGACACAACTTTTGTCAGGTAGTGTATATATAAATGTGCATACGTATTTTTTTTTAATATAATGATTAAAAGCTTTTAAGAATTTAAGATTCTGATTACTAAACGCATCATAACAGTCTTGTAAAAATGGTCCATTAGTTTTATCACCCCTTTTTAATCATGACCCAACAAAGTGTGTGCACATGATTATGCACATATCCGCATCCAGGATCTTCTCTAAACTAAAATTTGCTCACTGAAAGTTCTAATGAGCAGGTCTCACAGTTGATGGAGATGGATGGAAAAAAGGGTTATTTGATTCACTATATCATTAGCTCAGGCCAGAATAATTGTGTTTTCTGTCAGACAGATTCTGTCCACACCTGTTTGATGTTAGTCTAGCATTTAGGAATTGTTGCATTTTGTTGTTGTTGTTGTTGTTATTATTAACTAAATTTAAGCATAAGAGGCAATTATTAAAGTAATGAAGCCTACATATAATAAAGTAACTTGCAGTGCTCAGCATATAAGTACACCCCTCAAAACTCTCTCATTTAAATTAATATTTTCTATAGGATGCTATACAATATTATATTTGTGCATATACATTAGATTAGTCAGTACTAAAGCCAAATCTGGAGCTTATCTAACAAAATAACTTAGAACAATGGTTCAAAAAGTTGTAGCCCAAATTTATATGTTAGGGAAAAAATATATAAAATAACATTTTTTAAAAATAGCAAAAATCAAACGAAACAACAAAATATATTTACAATTTTGTTAATGTTGTAGTTTGTAATTATTTTTTTGCGATATTTAGCATGAATTTAAATGTATTATCTTTACATTAATAACATTTTAGTCACAGAACATGTTTAGGTTAATAAATATATCTGTTTATTAAATCTGTTTTGTTCAAATGCACCAATATATATCACTCATGTTCACTGAGAAATGGATAAAGATATTCATTTTCAAAATGGGGTGTACTGAGCACTGTACATATTTATTTATGTGCTGACTATCTGCAATGGATATTAAAAATAGTGATTTAGCAAACACAGTTCATAACATTTTGCTTTAGTTTGAAAGTGAAGATTGTCAATCAGCCTAATCATTTACAGGATTTTGTATCACCATATGCCCTAAATGCGGGAAATGGGATTCTTTTATACTCTAAGCTAAAAAATAAAATAAAATCAGCTTATTACATTAAATTAAGCTATTTTAATGGTTTACATACAATATAATCATGTTTTCAAAATTCTATAAATGTCAATTTATTTTCCAGTAACATCGAACATAATATGTATATCTAGCTCTATTTAGTATTTAATTTGTCAGTGACCGTATCTTAAATAAATAATTAAAAACTGAAGACAAGTATTACAACATGTTAGTGGGGAAAATGCATGCTTGCCGGGATAACAGGGATTCTGAAAGTCTCAATTCAAAGGTCCAAAATCTGAATTTATCATCATCAAAATCGTCAACCATTTATACAATTTTTTATTTATTTTGCATTTTACAAAGTTTTTGCATTTTATAATTTAATTGTCAACTTTTTTTATTAAAAAATAAATAACTATTGTGCCAAATGTAGAGCAGTCTAATGTAAAAAAAAATGGCACTGTCTGTATCCCATCAACTGTTCAGACCATCCCCATTACCAATACATAAAAAATTAACAATATAACCAGTTGAACATGCATCTATGAAGTAGTAAATCCACACTTTAATCCTTTACACACAATTAGTGCTCTTGAAATATGAAATGGAGGTGGATCCGGATTCTCTCAGAGTCTGGATTTTGAGAAGCCCTGCATGTTATCGGCTCTGACTTACACATGCTGTACACACAAACATAATCTTTGGACTTTAATCATATTCTTAAATTTATACTCAAAGAAAAAAAAATACTTCTCTTATTCATTTAATCCATGTTATCCTTAAATCCGTTATACGCCTCCATTTTGTCAAATAATAAGGTCATTACAATGTGAGTTATGCAGCCTTAATGGGAAAACATTTGAAATTCAGTCTCTCAAGCGTATAAAACTTCGACTTCAGAAGACTTTGTGTTTGAGGTATGACCTTGTGCCATTTCTGAACAAAATGTGAAGTGTCTTCAAGTCATATTAACCAAAGACCCTATTTTATTCTTAAATTAAAAAACGCTTTTCTACAAAAATTAGCAATTCCCATCGGAAGCCATGGTGAATTAGCCTTCCGGGTTGGCCTACAAATTGACGTTATTTCTGAACAGCTCTATTGTGATTTTTAAAAAATTATTATTACACTGAAATACTCTCTGATTTCCAGCTCGGGTGGTTTGAAAGACTTCTCAAACTTCATGAAGGCACGGCGAACGGGTGAACATCAACCTTCCACATCCTCGACCTGCCCGTCAGCAATGAAACACGAGAGAGAAAGAGGTAAATAAAGGGAATAATGAAGAAAGCTAATCGGATTGATCAAATTTCCTGTCACTAATGAAAAGAAAGTGAGTCTGGTTTCATCCCATGTCTGTGATAAAGATGATTAAGTGTGAACATCTGATAAAGTTCAGCCTCCAGTGAAAGCGCTGAGGGGAAGACGTGCGAGTAAAAAAAAGTCTCTAATTTGGTGGCTTTATGCCTTATTAGGGAATCGAATCTGAAAATAGGTGTGCTGGTTGATCTTTTGTGAGATATGTATTGGGTTTGTATTATAATGCAAGGATTGGGAATGGTTGATTCTGATCGGCTGGTAGTCATTGCAATTGAAGAGTACAACTGCAAAAACTGAAAGCTCTGTTCTTATTAATTATCATATATATATATATATATATATATATATATATATATATATATATATATATACATATTTATTTATTTATTTATTTTTATTTTTGCAAATAAATTATTCAGTGAAAAATAAAAACTTCATTCATATGAAAAAAAAACAAAACCTAGTTTCAGAAATTGATATTCCCTTTAAAGATGCAGTATGTAAGTTTGACACCCAGTGGTTGAACTAGGCACACCTGGGGTCCGTTCTTCATACCTCGCTTAAATGATCTAAGATGATTTGGCTGATCCTGGATCTTGTAGTCTTGATAACTGATCTCTGGCTATTTTATTTCTTCAAATGAGTTCTCAGATCAGATCAAAATGTCTGTATGAACTGATCTGAGATTGCTGCTGCTTTTGTGAAGGACAAGATCTATCGACCCTCGAAATCATGATCAGCAATGCAAAGATTGGCTGACAGCACAGCAGCGTAATGACATCATCTGATTAATATTCTGTTATCCATGTCAGCAAAATTATATCAAATTTATAGTAAACGGTTTGTTAAAAATGATACGCAATAACTTTCCACATTTGTTGTAGGCTTTCATTTGTTGACACTTTCATGTGTCAAGAGTATTTAACAATTTGTTTAGTTTTACAGTTAGAGCGGATTAATCGGCGTAATAACTGGCTGTTTAAATTAATTCTGCATCAAAATAGCATTTTGATATTGGTGAAGTTGTCTAAAACATCTAAAGCATCAAATCACCGTCATATTATCTGTCTAAATATGTGAATGACTGAAGAAATTATTAATCATTAAGGAAAACAAAGTTAAAAAAAACGGTTGATTATTGTGCATGTTGTCTATGATCATAGACCGTTATAGCTAATAATGTGAGTTTGAATGCCATTTGATGTGGCTACTACTGAAGGCAGCAGCAGATTACCTCAGACATTTTCAAAGCAGAATAACTGACTTTAGCATTGTTTTTCAGATAACCAAGAATGTTCACTTAGCATGTTTCTTAAATATCTGCAAACATATTATGGTATTTTTGCTTTAGAAGAGTCTTACTGTACATACAGAACCTTTAAGGCAAGTCATATTACTCTGTGGCCATCTTTAAATAAAACATATTTAAATATAAGAAGGAAAATTGACTTTGGTCTGTTAAATTAATGGAAAATGTCTAATAAATAAATAATTAGAAAATTGAATAATGGCTCCTCGTCACTAATTCTTTATATATTATTTAGTGGAACTTTCTACAGAAATAATATGCTTTTTATTAGACAGTAAGACGTACTTCGGAAAGGTTTCTTTATTTTCTCCTGCATCCTCTCACTTTAAATTAGCCACCATGGTTCATTCATCTTAGATCTAATGCTAAGGAGCCTCATTAAAAAAACTGATATTCTCTTCACTATTCGCCGCCTAAGCGGATCACCTTAAGGCGGCGTCCTCGTTTTTTTTTTTTTTTTGGTGTTTGCCACCTCTTTCCATTGATTCAGAACCTTGGAGCTTGTCGCTGTTGGCGGTTCAGGGGGAAAAGAAGCACTGGAGGACCACAAAGCTCTTTTCTCCGTATCAAAGCTAGCGTAGTACAAGGGGACAGATTGCTAACTTATTTAGGCCAATGGCTGAACAAATGATCCAGTGCGCTGTGGAAGCTGGGCAGCTGTCCTTCTGTCATCCAGGTGGGCAGGAATTGCAGATCATTGCTTTCTTGCTCACTCATATGTACGTGCACTTTTAAGCAGATTTGAGAAGCTAGGTTATATCTCTGTATCGCAAAGAACATTTTTGTCCTTGTAGAGGAGCTTTTGAAAAATATTTTAAAGAATGTGTGAAAATTTTCCTTCAGTTGCTGAATTCAAGTGTTTAGTGTCATTTCTGATATCTTTAGGGAATCAAGCAAGCAGTATTAGCTTAAAGGCGAGTGATCTGAGGGGGTAATTCACACCCTGGGAACATCTCCTCAACATGACATTACATTTACCTCAAGCAAGTTATTCAGTGTCGACATTTCATTGGAGAAGAGCATTTCTATGCATATTTGCACTATGTTAGCCTGTAGATTCATTATACAGTAGTCAACATCTGAAGTGGATCAAAAAAGTTTTTCAAAAATGGATGTTCCACAATAGTTTTAGAACAACTTTGATGAAAGGTTTTGAACCACTTCAAATGTTGAATATTGTATATAGTTTAACTTGTTAGTGATGTCTTAATCATTTCATTTATCATTTATCAAGGATATTGTATGTTTTTGATGATCCTGCTGTGGTGAGTTGCTGAGCTGATGATGTTTACACTCATTTATGATTTGCTCATCCATATTGAGGAGCACAATGGAAATAAGCCAATAGTTTTTTTGTGTATATTTTATCCTCAACAGTTTTTAAAATGTGTATGAAGTCTCATAGGCCTGGTTTGTATGTTTTTGTTAAACTGTCAAACATAAAGAAACAAACAATGACTATGTTAAACAATACATTAATAAAAGCAGCTATTTTAGTATACAGTATATTCCATTATAGAAGAAAATTTAATTTAACCTTCAAGTTTTTATTCTTTCTAATTTGGTTACAAAAATCCAGTGTACAGTATACAGAATATTAAAGTATATAACATCTCATGATGCACTTAATCACCACCAACATTTATTAAACAAGAAAAAAAGTAAAAATAATTGATAAAGTACTCTATTTAAATAATTTGTTTTTGAATAATATCTTTTTTTTCTCTTTCTCTTCCATTTATGTTGATTTTTTTTTATAAATAAATTTTTATGAATAAATGTCAGTTACATAGTATATATAATAACCAAGTTATGCTGATTTCCATAAACAGTAGTTTACAATGCTAGCTGTAATTAGTCATTATAATGAGCAGGAATATTAACATAGTATTGCTATTAAAAGCTTTAAAATACAACTTGATCAACCTACTGACATTTAATGTTATTGCTTTTAAAAGCAACATTCTTTAATAATTATAATCTCAAAATGTTCTATTCAGTCACACCAGTTCCAATACACTGACCTTCAATTTTAGTATAAAGCATATTCTGTTTTAGATGAAAATTGAGATGCTAATGTGCTTTTTGCTTAGTGTTTATTCATTTTGTTTATAAAAACCAAGTGTACAGTATACAGAGTTTATATGGACATAACATCTCATGATGCACTTAATCACCACCAACATTTATTAAACAGAAAACAAAGTAAAAATAAATGATAAAATACTCAATTTAAAAAAATAGCATTTTTGAATAGTATCTTTTTTGTCTTCTCTCTCTCATTTAGTTTGAATGTTGGTTATTATCTATAAATAAATGTCAGTTTAAATAGTTAGGTTGCTAAATGTAACCTTTAATTGTATAGCAATAACCAAGTTATGCTGATTCCCATATACAGTAGTTTATATTGCTAGCTGTAATTAGTCATTATAATGAGCAGGATTGTGAACAGTATTGCTATTAAAAGCTCAGGAATACAACTTGATCAACCTCTTCACATTCACTCTTCATAGCAATTTAATGTCATTTGCTTTTAAAAGCAATATTCTCCAATAATGTAAACCTCAAAATGTTCTATTCGGTTGCACCTATTACTACACTGGCCCTCAAGTTTAGTTTGTACAGTATACTCTGTTTTAGAACAACATTTAGTTGCTAATGTGCATTTTTTTTCAACTTAGTTTTTATTCATTTTAATTTGGTTGCATACACCAAGTGTACAGTATACAGAAAAGTATAACCTCTTATAATGCACTAAATCACCACCAACATTTATTAAAAAGAAAACAAATGTATAAATGAATAAATTATAAAATACTCCATTTAAAAATGCATTTTTGAATAATATATGTTTCTTTTTTTCTTTTCTATCGTTTAATTTGAATGTTGGTTATCTATAAATAAATGTCAGTTAAATGGTTAGCTTGCTAATTGTAACCTTTAATTTAACCAAGTTATGCTGATTATCTAATACAGTAGTTAACAATGCTAGCTGTTATTAGTCATTATAATGAACAGGATTATGAACATATTATTGCGATTTAAAAGCTCAGGCATATAATCCAATCAACCTCTTGAAATGTATAGTAATTTAATATTATTGCTTTTAAAAGTAATATTCCACAATAATTTAAACCTCAATGTTCTGTTGGGTCACACCAATTACTACACTGACCCTCAATTTTAGTATACAGTATATTACATTTTAGAAGAGCATTTAGATGCTAATGTGTATTTCTTTTTCAAATTTTTATTCATTTTAATTTGGTTATAAGTAGTGTACAGTATACAGAATATACAGTATAACATGTATATACAGTATAACCTCTCATAATGCACTAAATCACCACCAAAAGTTATTAAACAGAAAAATATACATAAATTATAAAATACTCAAATGCATTTTTCAATAATTTTTTTGTTTCTTTTTTCTCTCTCGCTGAATTTGAATATTTAGGTTGCTAATTGTAACCTTTAATTTTATATTAATAAGCATATTATTACTATTAAAAGCTCAGGAATACAGCCCAATCAACCTCTTCACATTTATAGCAATTTAATGTTCTCCAGTAATTTAAACCTCAAAATGTTCTATTCGGTTACACCTATTACTACACTGGGCCTTAATTTTAGTGTACAGTATATTTTATTTTAGATGAACATTTAGATGCTAATGTGCACTTTGTTTGTTTCACTTTGTTTTTATTCATTTTAATTTGGTTACAAAAACCAAGTGTACAGTATGAAGAATATAAGGTATAACCTCTCATAATGCACTAAATTACCACCAACATTTATTAAACAGAAAACAATGTGAAAACAAATTATAAAGGTATAAAATATTCCATTTAAAAATATAATTTTTGAACAGTATCTTTTTTTTTTTCTTCTCTCTCATTTAATTTGAGTTTTGGTTATTATATTTATAACTAAATGTCAGTTTAAATGGTTAGGTTGCTAATTGTAACCTTTAATTTTATCGTAATAACCAAGTTATGCTGATTCCCATATACAGTAGTTTACAATGCTAGCTATAATGAGCAGGATTATCAACATAGTATTGCTATTACAAGCTCAGGAATACAACAAGATCAACCTCTTGAGATTTATAGTGCTTTAATATCATTGCTTTTAAAAACAATATTCTCCATTAACCGAAACCTCAAAATGTCCTATTTGGTTACACTGTTGTATGTACAGTATACTCTGTTTTAGAAGAACATTTAGATGCTAATGTGCATTATTTTTCAACTTCGTTTTTATTCATTTTAATTTAGTTTCAAAAACCAAGTGTACAGTATAGAGAATATTAACCTCTCATAATGCACTAAATCACCACCAACATATCTTCTTCTCTCTTTTCGATTTAATTTGAGTGCTGGTTATTATTTCTATAAGTCAATATCAGTATAATAGTTAGGTTGCTAATTGTAACCTGTTTTTTGTCATTATATCAAGTCATTGCATTTGGGAACAGAGATGAGGTTCTCAAGGTGAATGCATACCTTGGCTCTAAGAGTCACCAAAAAAAATAATAAGGTCAAGAATCTTGGTGTTATTCTGGAGTCAGATCTGAGTTTCAGTAGTCATGTCAAAGCAGTAACTAAATTAGCATACTAGAATTTCAAAAACATTGCAAGACTTAGTCTCCATTGAGGACTTAGAGAAACTTGTTCATGCTTTTATCACCAGCAGCGTGGATTACTGCAATGGAGTCCTCACTGGCCTTCCCAATAAGACAGTCAGAGAGAGGGCAGCTCATCCAGAACGCTGCGGCCAGGATTCTCACGAGAAACCAGAAAATCTGAGCACATCACACCTGTCCTCATGTCTTTACACTGGCTCCCAGTTACATTCAGAATAGATTTTAAAGTATTATTACTTGTCAATAAACCACTAAATGGCCTAGGACCTCAATACATTACAGATATACTCACTGAATACAAACCCAACAGATTACTTAGATCATTAGGATGAAGTAAATTAGAAATTCCAAGAGTTCAGTCAAAGCAGGGTGAATCAGCCTTCAGCTACTGTTCCCCCGCTGCTGGAATCAGCTTCCAGAAATGAACAGATGTGCTCCAACATTAGTCACATTCAAATCAAGACTTAAAACACATCTGTTCAGCTGTAGCTTCACTGAATGAGCACTGTGCTACATCCCACAGATCACACTATTATGTCTTTCTTTTTTTTTCATTCCTTTAAAACCTGTTTTAACACATTTTAATCTGTTTTAAATCATTTTTATTCTTTGATACTTTTATTTACCTATTCTTGTTTCTTTTTTCTGTTCATTTAAAGCACCTTTTGAATTATCATTGTGTTTGAAATGTGCTAGGTAAATAAACTTGCCTTGCCGTTATAATGAGCAGGATTATGAACATATTGTTGCTATTAAAAGCTCAGAAATAAAACTTTATCAACCTTGATCAAAGATTTATTGTCGTTGCTTTTAAAAGCAATATTCTCCAATACTTTAAATCTCAAAAATATTCCATCTAGTCACACCTGTTCCTACACTGGCCCTCCAGGAGAAGGTCAGAACTTTCTTTTATAAGCAGACACGCAAATGTTGGTGCATTTAGAAGCAGCGTCTTACGTCTTTCCATACCGCACTAATGGAATTACACGAGAGATAGTGTACAATCTGCCTCTGCCATCAAAATCAGATCTGCGTGTCGTGTCCCAAAGCAGCCCTCGCCGTTTTGGTGTAATTGGATATCTGTGGTCCATAATGAAACAGCTGTAAAGCCGGAGAGCTCGGATCGGGCGAGTGTTTCCCATCACAAAGAGAATTGCTGACTGGAGAAGCACGGACAGGTTGTGTCCCCATTGTGAGCTTTTGATGCAATTTCCCCCCCAGCCGGTGGTAAAACACATTCAAAAGAACTTTTAATTAAACTTCCAATTAGGCAGAATCTGATAGTGCTTCTTGCTCTCGCTGTCAAACACCATGTCATCTTTTTAGGACCCTCGAATGTCTGTTTTTTTATGCACTATGCATTTAGATGCCGAAAAGTCAATGTTATGATCAAAGACATGGGAGGTTTAAATTGGGAGCCTAAAGGGAAGGCTATAAGGGGTTTGTAAAATAGTTTGGGGGGGGGGGGGGGGGGGGGGGGGGGGCATTAAAAACTATTCAAAAGAATTAAATAATACTAATATGATTTACTTTAAATAATCTTATAATTACCCTGCCTGGGTCAGTTGGCATTTCTGTGTGGAGTTTGCATGTTCTCCCCGTGTTGACGTGGGTTTCATCCGGGTGCTCCGATTTCCCCCTGAAGTCCAAAGACATGCGCTATAGGTGAATTGGGTAAGCTAAATTGTCCGTTGTGTATGTGTGTGAATGAATGTGTCTGAATGTTTCTAAGTGATGGGTTGCAGCTGGAAGGGCATCCGCTGCATAAAAACATATGCTGGATATGTTGGCGGTTTATTCCGTCATGGCGACCCCAGATTAATAAAGGGACTAAGCCGAAAAGAAAATAAACTAATGAATAATCTTATAATTTACGTAATTATACTATATCAATGATTAAATTAAAGATTTGGGGCTCTATTTTAATGATCTAAGTGCAAAGTCTAAAGCGCATAGCGCAAAAGCATTAAGGGTATGTCTGAATCCACCTTTGCTATTTGCACCTGGCGCATGGTCTAACAGGGTTGTGCTTATTCTCTTAATGAGTTATGGGTGTGTTTTGAGCATAACATGCATTAAACCAATCAGAATCTCATCTCCCATTCCCTTTAAGAGTTGCTCCATGGCACTTTTGCCATTTACATGGCGGACTTTGTAAGTGGAAAAACTGAATGATTTAATAACAAGAAAATGATTAAACAGACCATCTGCAGCACGAGGATAAAGAATGAGCCTCCTCCATTTGGCCTGTTTACTTTATCTTTACATTACTTTTGCTCTACTTTACTCCATCTTTTTGGATAAGGAAATGTGTGTATTATTGCTTATCAATTCACTACAGTTTACTTCAAAGATTCAGAAATACTATCATCTACACATCATAAAACACTACTAGCATATACAGACAAGCATTGTTAACATTTATTTAAGAGCATCTAGTTTTGTTAGAGTTTTCTGTCAGTCATGTGTTTAAGACCATAACATGGACTCCAGGAAATGTTTTTTTTTGGAGGCTAAGTCGACTGTGGACATGACCTTGTTGGAATATGATCCTATAAGTCTAGAAGAGTCCTCTACAGCCTCAGGGTACGGCTGCACTTTTCATATCCATACCAAGTGAAAATTGTCTGAAAGGAAGCAAGGCGGCGCGGACAGTCAAATGCTCTTTTCTGTGACAGCTTGGCGCACCTTGTATTTTCAGTCAGCCTGCTTTTCTTCCTCTTTCTAGGATTTGTATTCTATTACGGGTTTGTGAGGTTGCATATTTATATTCCTCGAACACACCGTTTTTTTAATTTGAATTTAATTAATTTAGTGATTTTATATTTTACAGACAATTCCAGCCTCAGGTGTACTACAGTATCTATATTTATTATTTATTTTTGTATTTTAGTTCAAATGGATCCTTTAATTTTCACTTAGGCCCCTGTCCCAAATTGAACCCTGATCCCTAGATGTCTCCATTTTGCCACTTGATGAGGCATCTGAAGGGGTTGATTGAGGACACAGTGCACATGAGCACACTTCCGAAAGCTGAAATGTCAAATGGGACGCCCTGCAGATTCGTTGAAGTTCACGGCGGTATGTGAATTAACGCTGCGAGTCTGCGAGTCTGCAAATCCACATCAAGTGATCAAGTGTGTGGTTTAGGACAAGGTCTTGGTGTAATTCAGATTTCCATGCTGAATTGTTTTTAGTCTTTCTTTAGTTATTTCCACAGAAAAAAAGTGAAAATATTGTGTCTTTCATTCAAAGTACATTTTTATATTGGGTTAAGTGAGAAATTGTAGTAAAACAAGCTAATATTTTTACTTTAAACCAGCATGTAAGGTGACAAAAAAAGGTTCTATGTATGTGCTTTTAATTTGTATGCGTTTCTAATGTGAGTTTTGTTACTTGCATGACATTTATAGAAATACTGAAAGCTCCAGCAGATAGTGTTTCTCATTATTGAAAATAAAACAACTAACAATAGCATAGACTAACATTATATCTATTTATTAGTTTAGTTCAAAGTACAACTTTACTTGGATTCTGGTTTTAAGTCAAACCAAAGTAATTCAATTATTTATTTATTTATTTATTTATTTATTTATTTATTTATTTATTTATTTATTTATCAAAACTGTAATTTGAGGGTAATTATAAATTTAGATATAACAGATTACAGCATTTTAGGTTGTTCCAAAGCAGATTATACTTTGATCTAAGGTTAAAAAGATGAGTGAAAAATATATTTAGTGTCTCTGTATTAAACAATATTTTTACTTTGCTAATGTCATGAAATGTGTTTTTTTTACCACAATAAACATTTTAGATTTCAATTAAAGCAAACCAAAGTTAAAAATGTATCTGTAACAAATTACAGTATTTTTACTATTATTACAGTAAGTTGGTTCAAAGTGTAATTTCAGAAGTTCACACTTAGATATTGCTTGATGCTATTAGCAGGTTTGGCATGCTGTCCCAGGAGAGAACCCTGAGCTCGGAGATAATTGAGCCCAGGGCTCCCGTCTGGTCAATCTGCATGTAAGGGGGTCTGAGATCAGGTAGGTCTCGAGAGCTCCTCCTGGTAAAAGAGGAAAAGGGGAGATGGGGTGATTGTTGAAAGATGAAGATAAGGGAAGTAAGGTGAAATTGGCTATTTATTGTAGGCTTGGATTAATCTGATTGGTTTATCAATGATTACCGATGAGAGACCAGCCGCGATCAATCATATTATGTGCTCCTCTCGAAATTAGTTTAGAAAACTTCACTTATTTTAGTGTGCATATTGTTTTGAAGCACTTGTGAATTTCCCTGATGTATTTTGTTTGACATATTTTGGTTCATCTATAAACCATGATTATTTAATATTATTAAAACTTTTTTTATCGCAAAATTGTCTTCAAGTTTCAGGGACTTACTACCACAAAACCTGTCGTTTTCATCCCGAAAAATCACAAAAGAAAAATAAAATAAAAACAATGCTAGGGTGTCTGTTAAGGGGGCTAATAATATTGACCTTTAAATGTTTTTTTTTTAATAAAGACTGCTTTTACTCTAGCCGAAATAAAACAAACAAGACTTTCACTACGAGAAAAAACATTATTGCCAGGTCGTTTTCCATGTGCTTATGTTTTCATCATGTGACTTTCCCCATGTGCTCCTTTGTTCTGTTTCCCGCCATTTCCTAATGTTCATTAGTTCCACCTGTGTTCCTCCCCTGTGTATCATCAGTTTTATCATGTCCTTGTGTATTTATACCCCTTAGTTGGGTTTAGTCCCTTGTCCCGTATTCTATGTTGTGCGTTGTCTCCACTACATGTCGTTCCTGAGTCTCCTGTGTTTCCTATGTCTTCCAAGTGAGTGTTTAAAAATAAATCTAGGTTTTTTTTATTTTTTTTTTTAAGATTTATTTTTGGCCTTTTTGCCTTTATTAGATAGGACAGTATTGAGATAGGAAGCGAAGTTGGAGAGAGGGGTAGGGTAGGGAAATGTCCTCAAGCTGGGATTCGAACTCGGGCACGCCCTGACGTGCTACTACACCATATGTTGACCCGCTAGTCACTAGGCTTTTGCGCCGACTATATCTACGTGTTTGACTCCTGCGATCTTTGCCTTTCTGAGAGAGCCCAGGCATGACAATTATAAGAAATACTGTGAACATTTTTCTCTGTTAAACATAATTTGGGAAATATTTATAAAATTAAAAATAAATCACAGGAGGGCTAATAATTTTGACTTCAACGTTATATATAATAAAACATGAATCATATAATTTATATGTGAATATATTTTAGATTTTATACATAGCACAGTCTAGCTTGGTTTACTCTTAATTTCTAGCATTTCTGTACCTGTCATATGTTTATTCAGATATATAGACGACAGAAATGTACAATATGTCAAGGCAACCAATGTCTACAACCTACTATACAATGCTATTGGTGCCTCACAAAGCTACTGTTTCCTTCAGCAAATGCAAATCTTGAGCTTTCACCTTTTTACGGAGCACATCTGTGTCTGTGTACTACTTATACCGTTTATCATCTTAGCATGTGTACATCAAGAGGGAAAAGCTAAGAGGGGGAATCTTCTCGTTTTATGAAAGCCATCTGGTTGCATGGGAAGGCAAAGCGATGCGGTGTGTCCCTGGGGCCTTGGGCTCCGTCGCGAGGCTGTCAGGGAGTTTTCAGACAGTTTGTGGAGTTTGAGGGCCCCTGGAGGGATGACCATTGTAGGCATAACATAGAAGAGAGCAGGTCTGTGCCCTCGCTGCTAATTGAGCTAATTAAACCTTCTCAGAGGGGGTCCTAATGAGGCGCTAACGAGGGTTCTCTAATTACATATTTACTCATTTACCCATGCAGTGACTAGAGCTCACTCTCGCTCTCATCAAACTGTTTGATTTTTCTCGGGGAATGTAAAGGTTTGCCAAAGCGATGTACAGTATAGGGGAACCCGGGTGTCTAGTGTCATCTTTTTTTTTTCTCTTGTGTAGAAATGTGCTTCCATCTTTTAATATAAAAAAAGTATTAGGGCAAGTTCATTAATAATATAATGGTATTTATATTGATTTATATAAACAAGAATAAAAGAAACAAAGTACAAGAGAAATTATATTCTTATACTCATAATGTGTAGTATTCTTTCTTTATATATTAATAAATATAGTATTTTGTGAGTGCATATACTGAAGTGTAATTAATATGTAGGCAAGTTTAAAGGCATTTTACCATTACCATCCACACTTTCAGCACAATAAAATTCTGTTTTTATAAATTCTCAAGCTCTTTAAAGCAGGATGGATTCTAATTGGCTGTCAATGTTTTTATTTTATTTATTTATTTATTCTATTTCTTATTTCTTAAGTTTCTGCTGCTCTGAAAGTTCCAATGAGCACAGTGTCCTCCATCCGTAAGTGGAAGATGTTTGGAACCACCAGGACTGGACTCTTCCTAGAGCTGGCCGGCCATCTAAGCTGAGTGATCGGGGGAAAAGGGCCTTAGTCAGGGAGTTGATCAAAAACCCAGTGGTCTCACTTTGTCTGAGCTCAAGCATTTTTCTGTGGAGAGAGGAGAACCGTACAGAAAGACAACCATCAGTGCAGCAGTCCGACAATCAGGCCTGTATGGTAGAGTGGCCAGACGGAAGCCACCCCCGGCCTGATATTTTCCAAAAGGCATCTGAAGGACTCTCAGACCATAACCAACAAAATTCTCTGGTCTGATGAGGCTAAAATTAAACTCTTTGGAGTGAATGCGTTACATTTAGAGAAAACCAGGCACCGCTCATCATCAGGCATCATCATACCATCCCAACAGTGAAGCATGGTGGTGGTGGCAGCATCATACTGTGGGGATGTTTTTCAGCAGCAGGAATTGGAAGACTAGTCAGAATGGAGGGAAAGATGAACGCAGCAATGTACAGAGACATCCTGAATAAAAACCTGCTTCAGAGTGCTCTTGATCTCAGACTGGGGTGACGGTTCATCTTCCAGCACGACAATGACCCAAAGCACACTACCAAGATATCAATGGAGTGGCTTCACAACAACTCAGTGAATGTCCTTGAGTGGCCCAGCCAGAGCCTAGACCTAAATACTATTAAACATCTCTGTAGATATCTGAAAATCGCTGTACACTGTCGCTTCCCCTCCAACCTGATAGAGCTAATAAGTAGGCTAATAACATTGATGTATAAATATATAAAATGTATTTAAATAATGTAAAAACTGCAATCCACCAACCAACTATATAAATAAGAAAAACATAATAGGAAATACTGTAAAAATCCCCATGCTCTGTTTAAACTTGACCTGGGAAATATTTGAATGAGAATTAAAATTTCACAAGAGGGCTAATAATTGTGCCTTCAACTAAGTGTGAAAGATCCTGTTTTTTCTTCTAAATTGTCTAACTCTTTTATTTATTTATTTATTTTTTTGTTTTCTAAGAAAGCACTTTCTTTAGCCATTGTTGTCAAAGAGTGAGATTTATGGCATTTTTTACTCGGACAATGAACAAAAACAAGAGTTACTAGTTATCATAGTTGATAAGAACTCTGCTATTATTCAGATTTTACGTTTTCTTATTTATACTATTATTTTTGTCTTCCTTTGCAACAGACTTTGGTCTCTTCTAATTCTTTTAAATCTCTTTTTAAAATTCCTTCTTCAGGATTATTATTTTTTCAAGAAAGCATTTTCCTCAGCCATTGTTTTTAAAGACTGTGATCAATGGCGTTTTCACTTAATAATGACAATGAGCAAAAAATAACAGTTTTTACTTAGGATAGTTTCTTTCTTTGCCTGCCGATAGAAAGCGAGAAAGGCAGAAGACTGACAAACATTGTTTCTCACAGCGGGTTGTGAAGCAGGTGACAGAGGAATGAGCCCCTGATAAGACAACCACGCATCTCACTAATACATCCAGGTACTGTGAGATGACAATTCATCAAGAGCACACAGCAGCGAGTGTGTGTTTGTGTGTACAGTAAATCGCTTCAGTGCTTTCCAATATTGCTGGAATGTGTGTGTTTGTGTATGTGCTATGGGATTACAGTGGGATGTGTGCTTTCATGCTGTGTCTAATGTCTAACAGCAGGCTGTCCTATTGAAGTTACTTGTTTCCAGATAATGCTGCATTGTCCTTAGACTGAATCTGTTTGGTATTTTCAAATAATGTTATTTTAGCATAATGTTTACGTTTTGGGATCCTAGGGTCTATTCTTTGTATGTGGATTACTCAGTTAGTCGGATTTGATTATTGACAGTTTGATGTGGTGCAGGACAGTTTTGTTCTTTAAAACTCATCCAGGAGTTATTGTCATGGCAACAGGTCTGTAAGCTCAATCCTGCTCTATTTCAAATAAACAGGATCAGATAGTGTCATTTCAAGTGAAGGCGATACTTGTAGTATATGCCAACTGCAGATTTTTGTGAGAACGTCTTGGTTACTGTTGTAACCCTTGTTACATGAAAGAGGAAATGGAGACATTATGTCGGCATCACAAAATTTAGAGTCGCCCATCTGAAGGGAAACATCTTGGTATCCCTTGTTCCCTGACAGGAATGGAGACGTTATGTTGGTATGGCAGTATGGGGAAATCGCCATAGCATCATTCCGACATAATATAAATTAGTACCTGAAGTGGTATGACATTATAAGAGAATCGCCATAACGTCATTCCTACATAATTCGAAGTTGCCGATCTGAATGTGAACGTCTCTGTAACCTTTATTCCCTGACGGGAATTAAGATGTTATGTTGGAACGACAGTATTGGAAAATCACCATAACGTCATTCCGACATAATATAAATTAGTACCTGAAGTGGTCAGACATAATGGGGGAATCATCATAATGTCAGTCCAACATAACTCGGAGTTGTCCATCTGAAGGAGAACAAT
Source organism: Danio aesculapii (assembly GCF_903798145.1). Lineage (NCBI taxonomy): Eukaryota > Metazoa > Chordata > Actinopteri > Cypriniformes > Danionidae > Danio > Danio aesculapii. Next base: position 13,271,831 of record NC_079457.1, on the reverse strand, counting down.
TTGGCATCCCTCGTTTTCTGATGGGAATGGAGATGATATGTTGCAACGTCATTATGGGAAAATCGCCATAATGTCTGTCCAACATAGTTTGGAGTTCCTGTTCTGAAGGGGAAGTATTCTTTAGCATAGAGTTGTGCTGACAAATGTTGATAGTGTGTGTTGTGGATATGCAGCGATCTCGCCAATAGTTGGTCATTCTAACAATATTAAGACAATTTGTGATTTATTAATAGATAAGCTGATGCTTGATTCTCCTTAAATCGGTCTGACCCAAGATGCATATTTCAGTCATCTGAAATATAGATTTTACATTAATAATTTACATTTACATCCAAAGGGACTTGCATTGCATACTCATTTAAGCAGTTCTGGCTTTCCCTGGGAATCGAACCCACAACCTTGGCATTGCTAGTGCCATGCTCTACTTTTTGAGCTACAAGAGGGCTATAATAAATAAATGTATTCTAGAGAATACATGTATTTATAAACTGTAACGTAGGTAGCAGCCACAAAGAGAACCCAAGAAATACTTCAGCAATGTGAAAATACCTGAGAAACTGTATATGTGAAAACCTCCAAATCTGTCTGACCTTTTTTCTTTTAAATGAGCATTTTATCTGATCTTTTTGGTTCACTTTCTTTTTATAATGCCATGAAAATAAGCCATTTCAATAACTTACTTATAGCTATTTTGTTGCTATTGAGTGGAAATTATAGAACTGCTTAGTGAGGTCTATTTCACCTTTTATCACCCCTGACTCATTTGTTCATGGCACATCACTGTACAGTGTATATTATGGTGTTGTGGTTGGCTGCCAGTGTGTTGCTGTGAAGGTGTTCTGTGTGACTTAACTGTAAAATAGTAAGTTTGATTTGTGAATTTCTAAAGACCATAAATAGATCATGCTGGAAAACCTGTTGCACACAATCTACATGTATGTCCTGTATGTTCCATGTTATCTGTCTGCAACTACCTAGCATCTATTTTCAGTTTGGTTGCACTGGGTTTGCAAGACTGTTTTTTTGGGAGTTCTGTGTGGTTTCTTTCTGTCAAACATTATTTTATCCAATGATTTTGTTGCACAACTTGGCCTTAACATTCTGATTTCCAGATGTAGTACAAGTGCTTTTGTTGTGTAACTGATGTTTTTCCAGGTGAAAATCGGTATACATACAATTTCCTATATTTTTAAGTCAATGTTTAGGGTTATACTAAAAAAAGCAAAAGGACAGTAATTATGAGTGAGAACAGTATACAAATCTTTAATTAAAAATCGAAAAAGCCATTACCTGAAGCTGAAAATTCTCAAATCATGAAATGGCTGCCCAGAATCCTGATCTAAACCTGATTGAAAATCCTTGGTGACTAATTAATGGCTAAGAAATCTACTATTCTAACTGAATTGTTGAAGAGATTGAGGTCTGTGAGAGACTAGTAAGGTCCAGAGAGAGTCTAGTCATGTCTGCGAGAGACTAGTGATGTCCTACTGGAGACTAATGATATCTGTGAAATGCTAGTGATGTCTGTTGGAGATTAGTCATGTCTGTTAGAGACTAGTGATATCTGTTAAAGTCTGGTATTATCTGCGAAAAACTAGTGAATATGTTGAGATATATATGCTACATGTATATATTGTTTTTTCGTTATTTTTGAGAACCGTGTCATGCCATGGTGAAGCTCAAATGAAAATTTCATCACATTTTGGATGCTGAAGATTATCTTTAACTCCACTATATATACAAGACTCACAAGAGAGAAGCAACTTTCTTATAGCATAACTACTCTGTATGTATGTGTGTGTGTTTGCATATATTTGATGGAAAGAAACCCACAACAGATGGTGCGTTTCAAAAGTGAGATAATTATGAAACGTTTCCATTTCATTGATGCTTCCGCAACAGACCTAAACCATATTCTCTCTCCTCGTCCACGAACGTGCCTTTCTCTGATGATTCATTGGCATCTTGCTTTCAATTTCCCTCAGTTTTAATGTCAGCCCTGTTCAATCAATGCCGCTAATAAACAAGCGCTAATAACACAAAGGGCCTGGAGCCTGCATAGATAGAAAGCTTTACTTTGATAGCCAATTAGGCCGGGCTTGCTTTCCTCATTGCGTTTGTCATAAGACTCCATGAGTCAAATAAATATCCAAGGTTGCCTGACACAATTAAAACCAGGAGACGAGAGATAGCGAGTCTAGAGACTTCACAGGGGAAAGTAGCGTTTGTTGTTGTTGTCGCTGAAGGAAAAGTCTCGTTGGTAAAGCAGAACGTTATAAATCACTAAATTGATGTAATTCTTTGGAAAGCTGATTGGATGAGCTGCTTTATTACGGCATGGCTTTTTTTTTTGTCGTTTTCCTTTTATTTTTTCCAGTCATCAAGCAGTGTTTAGCCTTTTATTAAGGCCTTTCCAGCCACACTATGAAAGAAAATAAACATGAGTTGCATTGTATACATAATGTTACGGAATTATTTTATACAAATCCCATAAGACTATATCAATAAGCGGCTTAATTGCGCAGTAGCCTTTGATGTAACGATATTCGAACCCACTAGGAAAACAATGGAACGGTTTGAATCGCTAGAATGACATTCCAAAATAACTCTGAGTTGCCGGTCTGAAGGGAGTCTCTTGTTTCCTGACGGGAATTGAGACGTTATGTTGGAATGACAAAATGGGAAAATCGGCATAACGTCATTCCGACATTATATAAATTAGTACCTGCAGTTGTACGACATTATGGGAGAATCGGAGTTGCCAATCTAAAGGGGAACGTCTTGGTATCCCTCACTTCGTGACGGGAATGGAGACGTTACAGTGTGTCTGATCAACAGTATGGGAAAAATCATCATAACGTAATTCAGACGTAAAATTAATTAGTACCTGAAGTGGTACAACATTATGAGAGAATCGTCATATCATTCCGCCATAACTCTGAGATGCCAATCTGAAGGACAACGTCTTGGAATCCCTTGTTTCCTGATTAGAATGGAGACATTATGTTGGAATGACAATGTGGGAAAATCACCATAACGTCATTCCGACATAATATAAATTAGTACCTGAAGTGGTACGACATTATGGGAGAATCGCCATAACATCATTCTGACATAACTCTGAGTTGGCAATCTAAAGGGGAACATCTTGGTATCTCTCGTTTCCTGATGGGAATGGAGACGTTATGTCAGAACAACAGTATGGGGAAAATCAACATAACGTAATTCGGACGTAATATTAATTAGTACCTGAAGTGGTACAACATTATGGGAGAATCGTCATATCACTCCGCCATAACTCGGAGTTACCAATCTGAATTGGATCGTCTTGATATCCCTTGTTTTATGATGGGAATGGAGACATTATGTCGGAATGACAGTGTGGGGAAAATCAATATAACTTCATTCTGACATAAAATTAATTAGTACCTGAAGTTGTACGACATTATGGGAGAATTGCCATGGTGTCATTACGACTTTACTCTAAGTTGCCAATCTGAAGGGAAACTCTTGGTATCCCTTGATTACTTAAAGAGAATGGAGATGTTATGTCGGAACCACAGTATGTGAAAATCTCCATAGCGTCATTCCAACACAACGTAAATTAGTACCTAGTTCCTTCCGACATCACATGGGGATGCAGATCTGAAGGGCAACATCTTGGTATCCCTTGTTTCCTGATAGGAATGAAGACATTATGTCGGAAAGTAGCGTTTGTTGTTGTCGCTGAAGGAAAAGTCTTGTTGGTAAAGCAGAATGTTATAAATCGCTGAATTCATGTAATTCTTTGGAAAGCGGATTGGATGAACTGCCTTATTATTTTCATTGTTTTCCTTTTATTTTTTTCCAGTCATCAAGCAGTGTTTAGCCTTTTATTGAGGCCTTTCCAGCCACACTATGAAAGAAAATAAACACCAGTTCCTTTGTATACATAATGTTATGGATTTATATTATACAAATCCCACAAGACTATATCAATAAGCGGCTTAATAGCGCAGTAGCCTTTGATGTAATGATATCCGAACCCACCAGGAAACCAATGGCAGGGTCTATCAAATGAAAGTCTGCGTAATGAGATTTCTTATTAATGAGGGTGAAATACAGTGGGGTCTGGTTGGAATAAAAAGCAGTATCTAGGGACTAAAGAGATCCCGCAAGTCAGCTGTACTATGGTAATGAGGTCTTGGTGAAACTACACTATTTAGAGGGACAAAGGAGCTGTTTGATGCATTAGGAGAAGGTTTTGCGCTTGACAATAGATTCATGGCTTCGCTGATATCTTTCATCAGCGCCAAAGAGCCTTCTGTAATCAATTACGAATCGCTTTGTGTTGTGGTTATGCCAAAAATGCTGAGAAAGCGCCATTCATGGGGCTGGTTAAATATTATTTGGGCAAAAATGAATGTGGGCTTGTTATGTGTATGTGTTGGTCATTTTTCAATCATGAACTCGCAAGAAAGAAAGAAACTTTTTAGTATTACAGGGACTTTTTTCATTGTGGCATTGTTCTTTTATTAATGATAATCAGTTTAGAGCTATTCATACTGTATAAAATGTAGAAAATAATGTAACAAGCTAAATATAGATTCAAGCATAATATAGATTCTGTAATAGGGGAATATTACAAATATATTGATTAAGGCATTTTCCATTCATTTTCATTCAACTGGAATGACATACATCAAACATACTGTACTGTAATTTACAGTAAACAATCAATTATTATAACAATGTGAAATGCAAAAATGTGACTGGAAACATTTTGATTCCCTTTACTAACTGTTATTTAACTTACTGTTACAAACCACTAACATAGTTGACAAAAACATACTTGACAGCAGAGTTGACGTTTTTAGCATTTTGTTCTTTAGCTCAAGATGCTAACCTCTAGCAAGGTATCACATAGATTGTCTAAAATAGGTTTGCGTGCATTTTCATCATGTTATTTATTATAAAATAATAAATATCATAATATTACACTTTACACTCAGAAATAAAGATTCAAAATCTGTCACTGGTGTGACTTTTGTACTACACAATAGCCGGCAGTTAGCTGTTTGCAACGCTCACATGGTCGCCCACTGAAGCTACCTGTACCTGGATGGGAAACCACATAAGAAAGCTAGGTTGCTGCCGGAAGTGGTCTTATTGAGGCCAGCAGGGGGTGCTCAACCTGTTGTCTGTGTGGGTTCTAACGCCCCAGTATAGTGAAGGGGACTTAATATTGCTCAGTCAGCGCCATCTTTTGGATAAGATGTTAAACAGAGGTCCTGACTCTAACTCTTTGTGGTTGTTAAAAATACCAGGATGTCCTTCGAAAAAGAGTAGGGGTTTAACCCTGGCATCCTGGCCAAATTTGCCAGCTGGCCTCTGTCCATCATGGCCTCCTAACCATAATTTGGCTTCATCACTCTGTCTCTTCTCCACCAATCAGCTGGTATGTGATGTGCGGTCTGGCGCAGTATGATGAGGAGATGAGATGCATGACAGGATTTGTAGTTCTCTTGGTGACAGATTTGTAGTTCTCCAGCGATCTGTATGGACTAGATTGCTGGTGATTATGACACTAAGGTGCACATTTGTACTTTTTATATATTAATATGTACCTTTAAGGACTTGTTAGGAACAAAAATGTACCTTTTGAAAGCTACCTGCCCCAGTGACAAATTTTGTACCTTTATTTCTGAGAGTGTATTATACAACATATAGTTTTTAAGTGAATGAGAAATTCACTGAAATATTACAGTAACAGGGTTGACAGATAATTAATCTAATACTACAGTGTAAAACCCAACAGGCACCTTTATCAAATGAAATGAGTGTAGTTAACTCAATGTACTGAAAATTAATTCTACTCAATTGAAAAGAGTTTTTACTCGTTGAAGGAAATGAGTTAATTAAATACCTCATTACTTCAACTTAAATGGAGTAAGTTCACAGTACTCAAATAGATTAGTTTTTTTGTAATTTAAATGGTTTGCAGCAATCAGTTACTTCAAACAGTTTGAGTTACCTTAACTTATTGGGTTTTACAGTACTCAGCTGATTTGAGTTCTCCATTTATTGGGTTTTACTGTGCTCAATTCTTTGTATACTCAAATAGATTAAGTTCACAGTACTTATTAGGATTAGTTTTTAAACTTAAATGGTTTGTTGCAATCGTTTTCCTCAAATGGTTTGAGTTACCTTAACTTTTTGGGTTTTACAATGTAGTATAACCTCAACATTTTGTACAAAATAAAAAAGAATAATTGACATGCCAGAATTCTCTACCATAGAAAGTGATAACATTTGGAGCAAGTTATATGCTTTTACTATAAGAGCTTTAATGATTGCCATGCCGGGGAAACCGGAGGAAACCCACGCAAAACACAGGGAGAACCTACAAACTCTGCACAGAAACGCCAACTGACCCAGCCGAGACTCGAACCAGTGACCACCTTGATGTGAGGGGAACATGCTACCCCACTGTGCCATTTTGCAGCCCCCAAACACAATTAAATAAACAAAATAAAGTCTAATGTTGTATCTAAATCACTAACCTTACATTGTAAACCAGCTTCTGAACTCTCAGACTACTTTTTTGTTTTATGAAAGTTTTTTCTTTGCCAAATGTTCTACGTGACACTTTGCAAATTCAACTCTGCCATCCTTGAGACTTTATGAAGTACTTGATAATGGCTCAGGCCCACACATATTCTGTTCTCTCTCGCACAGAAGAAACAGATCTAGCATTTACCTTGACCAAGCTCTTACTGGTGCTCTTCATCAAGAGCTGCTCATCTGCTCTTTATCTGTTCGCAAACTCTCTGCAATAGCAGAGCAAGCATCAAGGAGAGAGAGCGCCGGGGTCAAGGCTTTGCATTACAGGACTGTATATATGGAATTTGATCAGTCAAAGAGCTTCATATTGAGTTGAAAAGAAACCAGAAGAAAAAGAAGCCAAAAGCAATCAAGAGACTTTTAAAAGGATAAATAAGAGAGAAGATTAACAATCTGTTCTGTGAGGTTCAGGTTGTGGACATTTGAGTTTTTAATGAGTAATGACACATCAAACGCTCTTGTTTAGAGAAATTGCATTATACAGATACTGCGTTTCAAGACCTTGAGTCTGCTTTAAAGAAATCTCTCCTTTCATACAGTTGTGAAATGAATAATTGAATCAAATTGTGGTTAAAGGTTAAATAAACATAATTTCAGAGACGCTTAAAAGTTTGAATCTGAAAAGACAAAGGGTTGCGTTGGAATTAGTGGCCTTAAAGGAAGGCAATATTAACATAATATTTAATAAAGCTCATTAACATTGTCTCATCATGATTATGAGTTAGACAGGCAAAATCATTTAACATGACTTGTAATTTTTGTGCATGATGTTGTTTTTAAAAGCTAAAACTATTGAAGTCGTTCTGTGTAAATAAAGCTGAAATGAAAAATAAAGCTAAATAGAAATAATAATAGTATTGATAATGGCTGTGATGGCAAAAGCACAGCAAAATGTTGTCACTGGCGTTCAGATTTGTCATGAAATGGTATGTAAAAAATTTTTTAAACTGAAATAAAATAAAAATGTTAGATGTGGGAAATAATAGATCAAATGTTGTTTTCACATGTTGAAGTTATAAAATACTGAAAAATAATACTGAAATAAAGGACAAAGCTGATTATAATAATATTATTAATAATAATAATAATAATAATAATAATAATAATAATAATAATAATAATAATAATAATAATAATAATAATAACAATAACAAAACAATAAAATAAATAAATGTATATTATTATCAATAATAACAACAACAATAACACACTAATAAAATAAATGAATATTTATGTATTATACATGTATATTATGTATTTAAGTTTATAAATGTATATTATTATTATCATTATTATTATTATCATTATTATTATTATTGATAATGATAATAATAAATACAGTAACAAAATAATACAAATAAAGAAATGTATATTATTATTATTATTATTATTATTATATAAGTAATAATAATGATAACTTTAACAAAATAATACAAATAAATAAATGTATATTATTATTATTATTATTATCAATAATAATAATAATAACAATAATAATAATAATAGTAGTAGTAGTAGTATATATATATAGTAGTATAAATAAATCGAAGTGCAAATCAATGCATACATAGCAGAAGAGAACAAATTATTTTTTCCTACCAACAAATATTAATCCGACACCAAATATAAAAGCAGACACTAACCCGCTATAACGTCGTCACCAATGACTAAATCTCCAAAAGACCTACCTAGAAAACATTAGTGAATTGAATCTCTGACATGGACATGAGAGTTATAAATTACTGAAAAACAGCTGCAGGTGAAGTATATTAATCGCCAGTGCTCAGTTTGTGATCATATCTCAGTTTTGTTCTGTTGATATGTAATTTCGATTATTCATAGCTTGAAACAGATGGAAAATGACTGGATTGCGCTCGCTCTTGCAGCTATTGGGAGGGCTTAAATGGAGCAGTGCTCATAATATCGAGGGAAAAGAAAAAGACAGCTGTGAAACATAACCTGTTTTGTATTTTTGTAGGAAATACAGTTTAGATCTGTTTAGGGTAAGAGATGTGTGTTATTGCCGTCTATCACTGAATGTGTCAGGAATATCGAAAATAAAACCAACTTAACCCCGGTCTTTTAGCGCCTCTCACACAGCTTGATCCGCGCTGGCATTTCTCCCCTCGGGTTTTAGGTTTTGGAAAGGGAAAAAATTCCTCCACCCTGTCCAAACTTTTAGGATACCGTGTATCAGATTTGCGCAATCCATATGCACAACGCTTTGGCTTGTTTCCAACGAAAGCTTAACAGTCTTCCTGTGCGTTGCTAAGCCATGATTGGTGTGTGGCGGTTTTCAGGTGGCTTAGCGAAGGGTCAATTGAGGTGAATTTCACATGTGCATTACATGTCATTCGCACCAGTGTGTATTTGCACCTATATGCATGTTCGCATTAACTTTGTATTTTATCTATTTGCACAAATTCACATTATCAATCACTCATACTTGCTCTATTTTGTTATTTCTTCAAATCTAAAGTTGAAAGTGGCACCTTTTAGAGAAAGCATACCAACTTGAAATCCTTCTGGTCTCTTTAAACATACAAAGACGGAGGCTAATGAACAAAACATTTAATATTTTGAGCCTCTAGAACTGAAAACATGCTAATTGTGGCCTTCATGCAAAATGCGGATCTCTTTACACCTTGCAAAGCCAGAATCTCTCTGGTGACATTTAACCATTTCCCCATTGCCACTTGGACAATCACATCAATTGTAACAATTAGCCTGGTTTAGATTGTGTTACGGCTAAGTGCCATTTAGCCAAACAATGCATTCGAGTCAAATCAATGGCCAAGGAGAAATCACATCGATCTTAGGTGTGCAATGAGAAAATGTCTCATCTTGGAAGAAAAAAAATACTATTGTGTTTAGTAGTGGTCAGGTTTGCTTCTGTGGACGGCAGCTTGCTTGGCGTCACACTAATTCTGTCCCTTTCTTCCCTATAGAGATGAATAGATTGAGTCTTTCATTAGATAAATGGTGCCCAGAGAGTTTTAATGAGGGAGGACAACTGCAACTATCCGTCTGGTGACCTATTATCATCTGCAATTGCGTTGAAATCTCATTTGACTGGATTTTTAATTAAACCTGCCGCTAAGTAAAAGGCCACGTGCATTTTGCGGCACAAGTCAGGGCACCACCGGTAATCAGAGATTGCAGGTAACTTTTAATCATTCCTCCGAGCCTTATGGGAGTCTAGCTGAAATGTTATATAAGCCAGAGCCGTGTTGAAAAACCCAGCCTACGAGTACAAAAAGTGTTACTTTATGATTTATTCTCTTTGTTTAGAGTGCCCTTATTATGCTATTTCAGATATTTTCTTTCATGCTTTGTGTAATGTCGCTGTTTGTGTATTTGTGAAGCTCAGTGGAAAAGGTCTGCAAAGGTGGAGATGTATGATTACTTTTAATTGATCAATTGTTGCTTTATGACGTGCAGTTCTTTATTTTATGCCATTTATCATGCTGGTGTCATTTAAAAAAAATAGTGGTTGTAATATTTGTTAAAAATATGTAAGCTGTAAACTTGAATGTAACTTTTTGTGAGGTGGTAGCAACTGAGATCAACCCAGGTTCATTATCGATATGCACCCCTTTATACATTTTTGGACAGCATAAAATCCGTCCCATGAGGTACTTTTTTTTGCAGTTTTTGTTTTCATGAATCCTGCAGAGGCCGCTGTTTACTCCTTTTTAAAAAAAATGTATTTAGTTTTTAAAAAATTTTTTTTTTTCAAATTTCTGTCGCGAGTGCCATTCGCCCCTGTTGTTTTCGCGTAAATCCACAAGAGGCTGCTGTCAGCTGACTGACTGACTGATTAACCGACCAATTAGCCCAACCACCGCCTTCCCTAAACCCAACCGATAGTGTTTTCAAAAGCCCCGATTGACCAGCCCTCTGCCTTCCCTAAACCCAGCCGATAGTGTTTACAAAAGCAATGCAGAAAAAGAAAAATCCTTGTGGCCGCCTGATTTTTACCACGTTTTCAGATGTTGTCACGTTCTCATCCTGTGATTTACTTGTTTATTTTATTTTTTGCCTTTTGTTTTAGTTTTACCTGCTTTCTGAAACTGTTCTTTGTTACGAACCCCTTCATAACGGTCAACTCCTTTGTGCGTCCTAAGTCCGATGATGTATGCGACGAGCCACTGGACTAACTGGTAACAGCAGAAAAAAAGCCGTCCACATGGAGGTAAGCAGTCAGCTGGTAGCACGAAAAGAAACACAAACCGTCTGAGACGCCAGACCGCCCCATATGTAGTTCTGGCTATATAATTCATGCTCTCCAATACTGTATACAGGGGTACATTTTCAAATGAACCTGTGTTGGTAAAAAGCAGTTAGTTAAATTATTTTTTAAAAAGTGTGTAAACCCATTGTCTTATAAATAAAAAAAAAAGTGAAAAGACGCATTTTAGCTTGGAACTTTTCAGCTGACTTGACTTAATTTGTATAGTTATCCTCCTAGTTAGAGTATATTCAGTGTTGCCAACTTGACTTTGTCGCTATATTTAGTGACTTTTCAGATTCCCCTACCAACAAAATTTCAAAAAAGCGACTCACGTCAACTCTAGCAACTTTTTTGGGTGTTGCTGTAGATTTTTATAGACTCTCATGTGTCCATACTGTACCGTTCTTACTCTTCTCCACAAGCTGCTGGGGATGCCGTCAGCCCCTCCCCCACCTCAGAGCACTTACAGGCGGCCCAGTCCTCGTACAGCAGTCTCTCCCACCTGCAGCCTGAGAGCGAATCACTCCTCTGTGTACCGACGGCAAATGGCCAAAAAGACAAGACAATAAATAATTTTATGTTGCGTTAGCTTGTTTTAATAAGTTAATCAGGTTTCAACTAAATGTTTTAAGTTATACCAAGTCTAACTAACAAATTTTAGTCCGTTTAGACTAGAAAAGTTCATTTGATTCAACTAAAAAAATAGGTTTATTTTAATACGGTTCAGAAAGGTTATGTGTTGTAATGCTCAAATGCAACTAAGTTCGCTGGTGGGTGGCCCTGACTACAAAATGTCAATGCCTTCAACTTTCAAAGTTACTTGCATGAAAAATAAGATTAATTTAGTCAAATAGCATCCTTCTGAGAGCTCTCCGGCGATGATGCTTCTGATCTCAAGGTAGCATTGTCTCTCCGAGCTGGGTTATTTGCTGGTTAATGCAAACTTCAGTCAGACCCGTGAGGCCCTGGGGAGTCCTATCCCTCCAAACTGACACCAAAGTCAAATTTTCTGCTTGCTTTTTAGCTGGCTGCACCACAGGTCTCCTGCTGTTTGCAATCAGGAGCTCGCAAAAGCCCAGAATGCCTTTGATCTGTGTGATGTCTCTCTCTTTCTGTACTGTGCTGCTGTCTTTCTCTCCTCCTGTCCTTCAGAGTGTGCCAGGATTTTTGCTATTCAGGAATTGAGTGTGAAAATGGCATTTAATTTCGGCTTCAATTTTAATTGACTTTTAGTTGGATGCTGGATTGTCAGCTTAATCAGGAAATTCAAATAGAATAAAATCCTAAGAAAAATACAAAGGCTATAAATGATAAATTTGTAAGTTCATTCATTAATAAAATATAATATTATTATTATTATTATTATTATTATTATTATTATTATTATTATTATTATTATTATTATTATTATTAATAATGATGATAATAATAATAATAATAATAATAATAATAATAAATCATCATCATCTATTTATTTATTTATTTAACAATAATTGTTGTTGTTGGTGTTGTTATCATAATTAATTATTTAATTAATAATAATAATAATTATTATTATTATTTATTTTTATTATTTATATATTTAATAATATTAATAATAATAAGAATTATAATAATGTTATTATTATTATTATTATTATTATTATTATTATTATTATGTGTATTTAATACTTATTATTATTGTTATAATTAATTTATTTATTCATTTAATAATTGTTGTTTTTTTGTTGTTGTTATTATTATAATAATTTTTAATTTATTTATGTTTAATAATTGTCGTTGTTGTTTTTGTTGTTATTATTATTATTATTATTGTTATTTTTATTATTTTATTAATTTGTTTGTTTATTTAATCATAATAGTTACATTATCATTATTGTTTTTTATTTATTTACTACTCATAATAAATAATAATAATAATGAAAATAATAATAATAATAAAAACAATTATTATTATTATTATTATTATTATATTATTATTATTATTATTATTATTGTTATTATTATTATTATTATTATTATTATTATTATTATTATTATTATTATATTTTTAAAGAATTATACATCAGTATATACATATATACATATACATACATACATACATACATATATATATATATATATATATATATATATATATATATATATATATATATATATATATATATATATATAAACAAAGGAAAAATGAAGACAACATCAGTATAATACAAGCAAACCATGACAGCATCAACATCATTTAGTCCATTTACAAGTATACTGTATATGGCTTTGGAAGTCATTTTTGAATAGACACCACATGGTAGTGAACTTGGACCCAGAACCGTTTAAATTAAGTCTTATTTTTTCCAAACTAAGGAAATGCAACACAACATAATTAGCCCACTGTTTAGATGGGGGATGGGGGAAATGACTGTTTCTAATTGAATCAAGCGTCTTGCCTAAAGAGAAGTAAAGGCAATGCAGTTCAATTCACTTTTTGACAAATTGTTATTTTCATATACAGTACCAAAGACAGAAGTTGAGGGATTTGTACAAACATCTTTGCAAAATATTCTGGAGTAAGATTAAAAAAAAGTAGTTGACCAAAATACAGATATAATCAAAACATAAGGGCCAATGAAGCAGGGGATGGCTTGCATATATAGGCTCAACAGAGGAATACATCCATGCCAGTTTGGCCTTGGAAAGATGAAGTCTGTGTACCACTTTAAATTGAATAAGTCTATGTCTAGCACAAATAGAGGACAGTTTAACTACTTTTTTTCAGACTATATTTTAGTTTTAGAACAATATAGAAATATTTTAAGCAGCTAACTTTGTGTAATTTTTATATATTTATTTAATTTAAAAATACTTTTTAATATGTATCTAATATTATATGTTGTTCTTCAATAAACTTATTTTAGCTTATGCACGTTCTTTAGTTTATAATTCTGCATTGCTAGACAACATTGATTTAAAAATACAGTAAAAACAATAATATTGTGAAATATTATTACATTTTCTAAGTAATAATCTCATCTTAAATATCCTCACATCTTAAATATCACAAGAACCTTCAGAAACCCTTTGTCTCCCAAATTATATTCTTAAAAAAAGGGATCACTTGAAGTTATTGTGTTTATTAAGTGTTCCCTTTATGTTTTGAGCAGAATATATACATTTGTTTTAAGTGAATATGCAATAAACCATATTAACTTAATTTAAATACGTTTCAGTCTTACTTTTAATGTGGAGTGGCATAGGCGTGAGTGTATAATCACAGTGTTCATTTTTAAGATAACTATTCCTTTGAAATTCGGTTTATTCCCCTTGTTTTTAAGAGGCTAATGTGTATCTCTTCTGTCCATGATATGGCAGGTCATGCATTACATTGAATGGGCTTGGCTAGACATTCAGTGCTAACATCTGCTGCGCTTCCCATTATATTTTGTCATTCCTGTCACATTTCACTTCGTATTTTTATACTGAAAATCCCCAGAACTGTACAGTCACCGGCACACAATGATTATGCTTTTAATGCCCTATATATACGTCTCTTTTTCAATTCCTGCTCTTTCCAGAAGCATTTTCACCTTTTACTTGTGTTCCTCCATGAACTGTTGTCTTCCTCCCCTACACAAGTATTTTGTTTTACATTTTCTTTTCTCCCCCATTCTCTCTCACTCCCTTTCTCCCTCTTTTTTTCATATGCAGGAGTTCAAAGTTTAGTATTTCAAAGCAGCTTCCTTTTTGAAGGGAAGAGAATCTTTGAATTATGCATTGGCTGTTTAGAGCGAGCTAAAGTAGACTGGCTCCAACCAGGGGGAAACTGAGGCTTCAAAAATCAGCCGCTTAATGAAAAGAACCACATTTCTTTAACATTTCATTTCTCTCTCTTTCTCTCTTTCTAAAATAGAAGAATGGTGTCCAATTTTAGGGGAGTTTTTTTTATATATTATTATTATTTATGGACAAATACATTGCTGGGATAGAAAACAAGTCCATGGTTTAGTTTATTTTCTGTTATAATGCCAATTTTGGTTGTCGCATAAAAGTAAAATCAGTGGTGTGGGGTCAAGTGATGTTGGGTTGATTTTAAAAATTGAAAATTTAATATGCCTTTTATTAATTAGGGGAGGATTTGGAAACTCTTAATACAAGGGGGAATAAATCAATGCATTTGTATAATTGATGATAATGATGATGATGATGAAAGGTCCCTTAGGATATATGTTTGAAAGCATAACGTATTGTTTTTATTTATTTATTTATTTGTTTGTTTATTTATTGTTTTATTTGTTTATTTATTCATGTATTGTTTTGTTTATTTATTATATTATTTATTGTTATTTCAGTATTGTTCATTTATTTATTTATGTAATTTTTATTTTTTTTATTTCTGTATTTTATTTTTGTATTTATTGTTTTATTTATTTATTGTTTTATTTATGTATTTATTGGTTTATTTCTTTATTTATATTTTTATTTATTGTTTTATTTATTTATTGGTTTATTTATGTATTTATTTGATTATTTCTTTATTTATAATTTTATTGTTTTATTTATTTATTTGTTGGTCTTTTTATTTATTGGTTTATTTATGCATTGTTTTAATTATATATTGATTTGTTTATTGTTTTATTTACTTATTTCTTTATTTATTCTCCCAAAGTTATACTATATATTTTTTTATGTTTTTATCATTTTGTAATTAAAATGGCTGGAAAAGCCGAGAGTCTCTCTCTTTCTCAAAGTTTTTTTCATTATTATTTATGGACCAAAATATAGCTGTTTTTCTCTGTAACTTGCTTATGTCTTTTAAAGGTTCTTCCTTTTTCTATTACAATTAAACCAATTTTATACTATATACAGTATAATATATCATAATTTTATTTATTTATTTTACTGGACAGCTAAAGGGGGAAATAACAAAATAACTTTTTTTGTTTGTATCTTTGCCTTTTTTATGCCTTTTTTACATTCTTTGCTTTGTCCTGTGTGCAAAATACTTGATATTATTTTTCCATGTGTTTTTTTTTTTTTTTTTTTTTTTTTGTAAATGCCGCAAATTTTTGCTGCTTTTTAATTTTTGTTGAAGTTGATTTTCATTAGGCAATATTCATGTATGACTACAAGTATTCTTGTAACCTAAATTTGGATTAGACTTTTTCTACTTAGATTGGTCTTGCAAAAGTAGTCATCTGGAAGGTGTATAGAGCTGAATTGGAAGACCAGAAAGTTAATGTGGTTAATCTGTTAAATGCTTTTGTGGAATCAAATATTTGACATGAATTCCATCAAATGAACAGTGAGTAAATGAGTTTTGAGGAAAAGAAGAAAATTGTGCATTAACAATGGGTTTGTAAAAAAAAAAAGACAATCTGTTTTTAATTGAAATAAGATGTTATACTTGTTAAAATGGTTTTGCTGGTAAAACAAATTGCCTTTTAAAAGTCTCAATAATTGTTGGAAAAAGCACTATAAAAGTAAACCTGAATTTAATTGAATTCAATGGAATTGTTGCATCTTTCTGCTTATTGCATGCTTTTCCAGAGGAGCTTGCGATTTGTTTAAGACTGAACCAAGGGCATGTGCACATTTATGTAAATTGAGTGTGCTTTGTCACCTGTTAGTACACGTTAACTTAAAAATAACTATGTTTCTAGGGGAATATTTCAATAGGAAACAGCATCTCAGCTCTTTACAAAGTAGCAGCTTATTAGTAGTTACATCACAGTTTTTTTTCTTTTCAATATTTGTTTTTTAGCTTTAAAAACTGAAATGTGGTGTAAAAATGTTTTGGCTAACATCTGTATGAACTTTTTCTAATCTTTCAATCTAAAACACAATTTTTATATGAATTCACAACATTGCCATAAAGACGAACTGAAGGTTGTGCTTTGTGTTGGATGCAGGACTATTGAAAACAGTTTTACATTTTTCCAGCTTCAAAACAAACTTGCTATTTCATACAGCAGGGCTTCAGATGAGTTCTGTTTAGTCCTGTAGAAAGCCTTAATTATTCAATCAGAAACAGTTAATAGAAAAAATCTATATTGTATGTATATTTTGATAGACTCTAGATAGTCTGCTTGCACACTTTAACCTCGCATACAAGTACATTCATTTCCTCGCTAGTTACAGTAAGTGTTCTGGGTTGTTGTTGATTTTTTGTACACAAAATCTGCCGTAAGTAAATAGCGAATCCACCTGCATGATCACCAGCGATTCAGGCTTTGTAGTTCACAAGAAAACATCCGTTATCACCTGAACTACAATTCTGCCGTGA
The DNA here is from genome assembly GCF_903798145.1 of Danio aesculapii. Classification (NCBI taxonomy): domain Eukaryota; kingdom Metazoa; phylum Chordata; class Actinopteri; order Cypriniformes; family Danionidae; genus Danio; species Danio aesculapii. Next base: position 13,254,720 of record NC_079457.1, on the reverse strand, counting down.
TATGAACAACAACTCCCAGAAGTATTTGCACTCATCGCTCTTGCCACAGCTGACAATCATTCAAACACTGACACACACACACAGCTGAAGCTCATGATTGACTCATTACCAGGACTATAAATACACCTCACATTTACACACACAGTGCTGAGTCTTGTTATTATAACAACACAAAGTGTTTTCCTGTCTTGTCTAGCCATGTCTTGACCCTTCGTCTTGTTTGTTTGTTTCTATTGTTTTCGCCGCCTGTCCTGACCATTCACCTGCTTTGCTGACTACGCTTCTGTGTTACCCCTATGATTAGTGGTGGGCAAAGCGAGGCTTCATGAAACATGAGGCTTCGAAACGTTTCGAATGACCTAGTGGTCATTTTTTATGTATTCTTCAGCAAAGGAACAGTAAAGCAAATTTAGGAATTACACCCAAATTAACACTTTGTGAATAAATATGTCTTGTTTTGGTCATTAAAAAAGTAACATTATTAAAATACATCAAGTCATAATTTCAGAGTATTTGTACAAGACAGGATTCAAACTCAGGACATTTGCAGCAGTAGAGCTACTCTGTGCACACGCACTGTCCACTAAGCTACATGAAACGCAGATTTGCCAGGTGTCTAAATGCTTAAAAATAGTTTAATGCTTTGAATCGCTGTAGTCACGTGACCTGGTGTTTTGAATCACCTTATTCACATGACCAGGGTGTTTCAGATCATGCTTTGGTGCAGTGTTTCAAAACACTTGTGCTTCTGGATCTCGACACTGTGTTGAAACGTCAGTTTCACATCAGTCATCCCTAATGATACTGTTTGTACCCGTTTGACCGTTGCCTGCCTGACCATTCTTTGGTTAATAAATACTGCATGTGGATTTTGAGCTCCGTTGCCAGAATCCTGTGTTACACCACATTCCAGAATCCTGTAATCCATGTTATGCCCAAACCCCACCCCTTACTCATTTAGACAATAATGACTACTCTAATGGCCCGTTTCCACTGAGTGGTACAGTACGGTTCAGTACAATACGTTTTCATGGCCGTTTCCACTCTCTAAAGGTACCTAAAAGCGAACCGTACCATACCACTTTTTGGGGATCCTTTGCAAAGGGTACCTAGCACAGCAAAAGGGTACCAAAGGGTGAGCTAGACACGCTGTTGAACGCTATTGGTTTACAGAGATATGTCACTTTCTCTAGCAACAAGCCAGAATGAAAACAAAGTAACCGCTATGTTTTAAATACACAGCCGACACATTTACTGTATTTATATATACATATATAATAACAAGCCATGGTCGACCCGAGCTCAAACAAACCTTGTCGTCGTCTTGATGAACAGCCACAAAGCCAAGAAGAAGAGCAGAATCTGCCATGTGCCCCGTAGTTTTTTTTTACAATGCCATCTAAAACGTGAACAGTTTCGCTTTCTCGCTTGCGCTCGCCACACATCTATATTTGAATTAACAAACTTCTTGAGCTGATGATAATAACATGCGTGTGATTATTGAGGTGCTTCTGATATCCGATTCTGTCAGAAATGAACAAACGTGAGTGACTCGTGAGAGTGAAAAAACAAAGGAGAAGCAGGAAAAAAACAAAAGAGCAAATGATTCTTTCAGCAACCTAAAACATAAACAAACTGCCATGTTTAACTATTATCATCACCTTTTGAACTATTATGAACTTGCAATGATGAAATTACTTTCTAACAGAGGTTACATGTGCTGTTGAAGATTAAAGATACAGATGAGAGGTTTTCACTGACTGGGCTATATGTTGCGTGTTGTTTTTGAAACTAAATATGGACTAAATGTATGTTGTGTGTAGTTTTTTCTGTAATTGGTAACATCTGAGATTGTAAGTGTCTGTAGGTCTTCATATATTCTGCATTTATTTATTTATTTTTAATAATTGCAGACGTTACAGTAGGCTATTTTACACTATCATTGATCTGCAGTTATAATCATGTTCATAAAAAGGTTAGTAATGGACATTTTTACACAAGTATTTATGTTTAAAGCATCTGTTTTGTGAGAAGTGCTACTCATATGATATGTGAACGACCCGTACAGACAACTTTACAGGTGAATCCAGATTTTCAAATCTTGGCATGTCTTAACAAGCCATACATCAATGGATAGTGTAATTATCAGCTTACAGGTAAAATGTATTGTTCTCAATTTAAAAAAAAATAATAAAATGGACATGTATGCCTGTTTTTGCAGTCACATTTATCAATCATACAAAAATGAAACCAGCAAGAAGAAGAAGAAAAACAGCTGAATTGCTGGCAATCACGGCCTATTACTATTTGCATCTGTTTAATTTTATTTAAATAAGCATATATTGAAAATGCATTACTGCTTATAATCAGCATAAATCAGTTTATTGTGGAGACAAATACATTTATTCAGTTGAAGAAATACATAATCATAGATATTATCTTATGCATAAACTACAACTGACTGTGAAACATGCAATATTCAGTTAGTTACTTTTGTTTATTTATTTTTGGCGGCACGGTGCCTCAGTGGTTAGCACTGTCACCTCACAACCAAAATGTCACTGGTTCGAGTCCCAGCTGGATCTGTTGCCATTTCTGTGTGGAGTTTGCATGTTCTCCCAGTGTTTGTGTAGGTTTCCTCCAGGTGCTCCGGTTTCCCCCACAGTCCAAAACATGTGCTATAGGTGAATTGAGTAAACAAAATTGGCCATAGTGTATGAGTGTGTGTGTGTGAATGTGAGAGTATATGGGTGTTTACTAGTACTGGGTTGAAGCTGGAAGGGTATCCACTGCGTTAAACATATGCCAGAATAGTTGGTGGTTTATTCCGCTGTGGCGACCTCTGATAAATAAGGGACTAAGCTGAAGGAAAATGAATGAATGCATTTATTTATTTATCTGTTGCCATATTCATTGTTCTTTTGATGCTGTTAAACAAGTCGAGAATATTTTGTGACAGAACAAAAAAATCTTACAATACTTTAAGAAAGGAGTAGCTACTTTTTGTTAGTACTTGTAGGAGCTTGTTATTTTTTTCCCCAAAAAAAGACTGACTGCAGTACTATGAAACTTGCTTCAGCTACAGGCTTCTCATGGTTTTAAAGTAGATGGTGTGCATGATGCTTTGTGAAGCAGGTGTGTGGATGTGGATCAGAATGTGTGTGAAAGTGGCCATTTTTCTTTGCTCTGAAGAAGCTGAAGGAGAAGTGAGAGACGGATGGGAATTAACTCCAGCTGCGGGTGAAACAGGTCTGTGGCATTTTTGGGGGCATAGGATTGTTTGATGGCACCTCCACCTGGCGATGGGATGGTACTGCAGCCAACTATTTCTATGAAGCTTGTTTTGCCTCTTGGAAGGGTCATCGAGAAACAGGTCCATTTTTTTTTTTCAGTTAAGCGAATGATTTTTAATGAAGTTCGATTCTGTTACTTGCATGCAGACGGAATACAATAAAATACTCTGGCAGTGTTTACACTTCTGAACTGCAAAACAAATGAGGTTTCAGAGCTGTGAGCTTGCAGACTGAAATAAATGTTGATCAGGGAGATGAACTGAATGTGATGAATGCTGTGGAATGAATGTAGTAGGACTGTCAACAAGCGAAGCAATTCGTTGTGATGTCCCATTTGCAAATAATACTTGTGTAGATTGAATGTCTTCAATGAATCTAAATATTGACAATATAAAATGTTAATTAATATAGTCATTAAGGAACTGGAATCATTATGTGAAATTTGAATTGTCAAAATTATTAAGTCATTGAGACAAATTGCATTCAGTATATAAGGACAAACAAAAAACTTTAAAAACTCATTTGTTTTCCTCAATTACTGAATTGTTCAGAACAGTTTTGTCTCACTCACTGAACTGCATTGATTTGAAGCCGAAAAGAATCACTAATTAAAGGGCAAGTTCACCCAAAAATAAAAATGACCTAATTTACTCTCCCTCTTCTGGTTTTAAACCTTTATTAGTTTATTTCTTTTTTTGAACATAAAACACGATTTTTTTGAAGAATGCTAGTTATTGGCAAACATCTACCTCCATAGTAGGACAAAAAAAAGTATAGAAGTCAATGGGTGTCAGCTAACGGTTTGTGTCCAACAGAAAAAATAAACTCATAAAGGTTTTGAACAGTTGAAGTGTGAGCAGAATTAAATTTTTTTTTGTGAACTATCCCTTTAATTCATTAAGGAACTACTGTAGAATCTGTTCTGAATGAGAACGGGTAATTTTGTTCCTTAACATTACTAAAATAATCAATATATAATCTATATCATTGTTTATTTGCCTTGAAAACGTTAAACACAATCGGAGACAGTTAAAACAGTGACAATTAAAATAAACAAGTTAGAGAAAAAAAACATTAAAATATAAAATTTACTCAATAAATAAATAAGAAATAATGTTTCATCAGAAATAACTGTATTATTACTCATGTTGATATCAACAATGTTGATATTTAACTTAAATATATTAAATTCATTAATAATGTCAATTTGCTGCATGTGTCTTATGCAGCGTACACTTCAGACGCTAAAAGAAGAGTCAAGCGCAAGTGATTTACATGTTAAGTCTATGCAAAGACATGAATAGACATCCTGCGGTGTGAGTGAGGCGGCACAAATGACGTGATTCGTGTGACTGAAGCGGCACGAGTTGAACATTTTTACTCAATTGACGAGGTTGACACGCTTAACCCGAATCGCTCGAGTTGGAAAATCTTCTGCGGACATTTGCGCCATGTTAACCAATTAGGAGCTTTCTCTTATAGGGGCGTGATTATGACATATTGCCTGTTGTTGGTGGATTTTCCCGGGGAAAAATCCTCCTGTCTACACCGACATCAGTTCATCAAACTGGACTCAGCTCAGTCCAAAGCACTGCTGAAAGATTCCATCAACCAGGTATAGTTTCTGGAGGAGTTGATGAACTCACAGAGCTGGTTGGACCTCTAAAAGGATCTAGTGGACCCAGACATGGCTCCAAATGAACGCTGTTTTTCTGCCTTCATAAAAGCACATAAACAAAGCTATTCTCTCAATAAAATCCATGTTAGCCATTTAGCAATGAAGCTAGAGTCACCGGGCAGACAGAAGCCCCGCCCATGACACAAATCCGTGTCTATTGTGAAGTCTATTTGATGTGCGAATGAAGCGAGTAAACTCAATGTTCATGCGCCTATTTATTCGTGTGTTCCGCATCTGGTGTGAACAAAAAGATGTCCAAAAAAGTGACCTCCTCTGATGTTCAAATGTTGAACTGCATATTAACGTCCAAATGGGGTCTTGGTTAGACCTAATTTGCACATGGTGTTGGTGCGCAGAATCAGTCTTGGACCGATGAACACAATATAAATATAATCCGTACGTATATCAGACATCCAATGTTTAGTGGGTAAAGTGTTCTGAATTACTGCATCTTTCCAAAAAAGTGCATTTAGAGTAACTCAGTGGCTGAAAATATTCACTAATTAAAGGGATAGTTCACCCAAAATGGAACTTACCACCTCATTTACGTGGAGTGGATTTACTCCTCAGTCGTGTGGTTTTCAAACATTTATGCTAGTTATGCTAATATTATGCTAGTTGTTGGCAACCATCTACTTCCATAGTAGGAAACAAATAGTATGGAGGTCAAAATATCTTCTTTTGTGTTCAACAGAAAAGACAGAAACTCATAAAGGTTTTGAGCAATTGAAATGTGAGTTCATTTTTGGGTGAACTATTGAACTATATATAGTTTGTTCCTTAAAATGACTAAAATAATCATTAAAGAGTTTATAAGGAACTAAAATCCTATAGAATTCAAATTAAAATCTGAATTATTGAATCATTCTGACAAAATGTATTTAGAGCGACTCAGTTAGTGAACAGTTTTGACTCACTCAACTGCATTGACTTGAAGCTGAAAATTATCACTAGTTAAAGGGATAGTTCACCCAAAAATGGAACTTACCTAATCATTTACTCTGTCATGTGGATTTAAACAATTATGCTAGTTATGCTGATATTATACTAGTTGTTGGCAACAAATACTATGGAAGTCAATGGGTGTGAGCCTACAACATTCTTCAAAATATCATCTTTTGTGTTCAACAGAAAAAAAGAAACTCTATAAAGGTTTTGAACAATTGAAACGTGAGTGAACAATGGTAGAATTTACATTTTTGGGTGAACTATCCCGTTTATTCATTAAGGAACTAGTGTAGAATCTGTTCTGAACTAGAACGAGTCATATTGTTCCTTAAAATTACTAAAATATTCATTAAAGAGTGAATTAAGGAACAAAAATCCTATGGAAATTAAATTAAAATCTGAATTTTTGCATGATTCAGACTAAGTGCATTTAGAGTGACTCAGTTAGTGGACAGTTTTGACTCACTGAACTGCATTGACTTGAAGCTGAAAAGAATCACTAATTAATTCATTAAAAATCTCAAATCCTGGACTGGAGTTTGAATTGTAATCAGAAATAATTAAATGTTATTGAGGAAAAGTGCTCTCAGAGAAGATTCGTATACTTGCTTGAGCTATTGGAAATGGCTTAATGACTTGCTCAATTACAGTAATCAGTTGTTCAGAACAATACTTGACTCACTGAACTGCTCTGACATACCAGAATGTGTAATTCTGTTACTTAAAATTAATCAAATAATCATTATCATAAGTCAAAATCTAAATGATTGCATCATTCAGACAAAGTGCATTTAGAGTCAAGGTCAAAAAGACTCTGGATTACTGGATTTCGCTTTAATGATCATTTCCACTTCCCTTTGGAATGAACATTTGTACTATTAGATGAGAAAAAAATTATAGAATTTTTTTATAGAAATGTTTTCTATAAAAATCACTTAATTAAAAATAATTTAATTATTATTATTATTATATTTTTTGTGCTCACCTTAGGAGGTTATGGTTTGGTTTGCGAAAGGGCGGTAATGCGAATAATGGGAGATGAAAATGTATTTGCTGAATAAAGTCTGACGTAGCAAACATTACTCTCAGATATCTCTTATGTTTGTTTTATTTATTGTTGGTTGCTAAGTTACCAATACTACAGTTGGCCGCTCTAACCACGTAATAAAACTGCATCTTATTCACTTTTTTTTTTTTTTTTTTTTTTTTTTGCAAACTTTTAAAAGCTTCACATTAGGATGGAATCCCAGCCAGTCATTGGCTGACTCACTCACCTGGCCTACTTGACTTGGTTGATCAAGGAATTAGAATCAGTGTGCGAATTACAGCGGGGTTTGAGGGGGACTCTTAATTAATGCTTGTTCTTCACTGAAGGACATCAAAACAAGAGGGTCAGCCCTTTAATAGTAAGAAGTAGTTTTCTCTGATCTCTGATCTATATCTTAAATATTAATAATTACAATTGAATACCATTGTAAATGCATAATCGCGTCAATCAATGTTAGGAAAAATATCATTCAACAGTCTGAAACTGGCAGTTTCAATTCACCTTTATTAGTATAGCGCTTATACAATGTAGATTGTGTCAAAGCAGCTTCACATAAAACGTCATAGTAAATAGGAACAGTGTAGTTCAGTTTGTAGTGTTTAAGTTCAGTTCAGTTTAGCTCAGTTCGGTGTGGTTTAATAATCACTACTGAGAGTCCAAATATTGAAGAGCAAATCCAACGATGCGCAGCTCTACAGATCCCGAACCATGCAAGCCAGTGGCGACAGCGGAGAGGGAAAAAAAACTTCACTAATTGGTGAAAGTGAAGAAAAAAAAAACCTTGAGAGAAACCAGGCTCAGTTGGGCACAATCATTTTAATTTCTCCGCTGGCCAAACGTCTTGTGCAGAGCTGCAGTCTCAGTGGCGGAGGCTGGAAGCTGGCCTCAGCGAAGTCTCGTCTGTCTCTGGAGCGTCACAGGAATCAGTCTCATGTTCTCCACTCTTCCATGACCACCACAGTAGCTGCTCAGGATACGGCCTGGTCCAGGATATGAAAACCTTGGGATCATTTCGTCGTTGGTCTTGGATCGAATCAGTGACTCTGCATAGTCTGAGGGACTCGGGAAGAGTGTCCCCAGGTGGAAATGGAGAATAAAGAAAATAATTAGCGTAGCTGCTGTTCATAGTGTATATAAACAAGATGCAGAACCTGTGTGGAAGCCCCCTAAGTGGTGCACTAAGTGTATGCTTTACTGAACAGATAGGTCTTTAATCTAGTTTTGAATTAGGAGAGTGTGTCTGAGCCTCGGACGTTATCAGGAAGGCTATTCCAGAGTTTAGGAGCTATAAAGGAGAAGGCTCGACCTCCTTTACTCGACTTTGCTATTCTAGGTACTACCAGTTCTAGAGCACCGAAAGATATCTTAAGTATTCACAAAACACGTTTCTTTTAAAATAGGTGTTTATATCTGCATGTAGCCTAAAAAAACAAGAATTAGACACACAATTTGTGTAGTTTGACCTACAGTAACCTGTAAAATAGTCACTATTTTAAATCCCCATATGCCTCAAAACACTAAAAATGTATGCATTTTATTAATAAATTAGATGTAATTTAAATACATTCATAAATTCACTGAAGCATGTATTAACAAACTACTACTGAAAAAGTTGACCCCCCCCCCCCCCCCATCCTCAATGTATAATTCGTACACTGATTAGAATCACTCCTTATTGTAATACAAATTATAAAGCATGCACTGAAATAAAAATTCTGGGCTGAAAATTCTACATGCACTTGGCCATAAACCGAAACCAAACACCATTTGTAATAATTATTCATTATTTTATTAAATAATATATATTTTTAAGACTTTTTAAATTTAACACAATAACTTTGATGATTCAAACTTCATAATCCACAAGCTAATAAAATATCCACATTTTGTTTTGACAGTGAATGAGTGGAGAGGTGTCATGTTAGCAGCGTCATGCCAGCACAGTAGCACCATTGTAAGGTAATACAAGTTTATTTATATAGCAGATTTCATACACAGTGGCAATTCAAAGTGCTTTACACAAACAGGAATAAAAGAAAGTATAAGAATATAAAAACAAATAATAAAAGTGATTTTAAATGAATTAAAATGTGTTGTAACAGGTTCTAAAAGAATGAAAAAGAAAAGAAAGACAGAATAGTGTGATCTATGGGACATTGCACAGTGCTCATTCATTAAAGGCACAGCTGAACAGATGTGTTTTCATTTATGATTTGAACGTGCCTAATGTTGGAGGATATCTGCCCAATTCTGGAAGCTGATTCCAGCAGCAGGGGGAACAGTAGCTGAAGGCTTGTATGCAGTGAGCACACCTGTAATGTATTGAGGTCCTAGGACTTTTAGTGATTTATAGACAAGTAATAATACTTTAAAATCTATTCTGAATGGAAATGGGCCTGAGGACAGGTGTGATGTGCTCGAATTTTCTGGTTCTGGTTAGAATCCTGGCCACAGCAGCTGCAACTGTCTGACTGTCTTTTTCGGAAGGCCAGTAAAGAGTTCATTACAGTAATCCACACTGCTGCTGATAAAAGCATGAACAAGTTTTCACTGGATACAAAGCATCTAATTCTTGCAATGTTTTAGAGATGATAGTATGCTGATTTAGTTACAGCTTTGACATGACTACTGAAACTTATATCTGACTCCAGAATAACACCAAGCTTCTTGACCTTATTTTTTGTTGTTTGACCCTTAGAGCCAAGGTACGCATTCACCTTGAGAACCTCAGCTCTGTTCTCAAATGCAATGACTTCTCTTTGTTTAACTGAAGAAAGTTTCAGCACATCCTACTGTTAATTTCATCAATGCATTGCAGAGGGTGTCAGTGGGGCTGAAGTTATTACGCTATAAGGTTAAGTAGATCTGAGTGTCATCAGCATAGCTGTGGTAGGAGATTTGATTGTAAGCAGCAGTAGTAACCCTAACCCTAATTGTAGCAGTAAATCTTACACCCAATTCACACGGGGCCTCAACGCTTCCCATTCAATTTGCTGCAAGCATTGCCGAACCACACACACACTCTGGCATGTGCTGCAGGATTTGCACGCGTCTGAGCTCCAGACAGTCAGCGGGTGCTTTGAGCACAAGAACCCCAGGTGAGAGCTGTGCACGTCAGACGGTTCATCAAGAATCTACCGCTGGATCTAAACACGATATTTATTAAACGTGATGTTTAAATCATCTTGTTGTCTATATCTAATGACATATTTCCCGACTTTGGTCTTTTGAATCTATTACTTGTTCTTAAGTAACGTGTTTTGGCAGAGTGCAAAGATAAGTTAATGTATTAATTTATGCAACCACGTTCACTGATTCTGCACATTTGACTGATTGCTTGCCTTTATTTCCTATAATGTATAAACTTATTGTATGTTATACTTTAATAATGGACATTATTGATTATTAAAACTGATATTTAGTAAAAGAGAGGGTATGTTTCGTATTTTCAATTAAAATGAAAGGAGACAGTAATGTTGTAGGCGCTGTTTTGTTATAAATATGCATACAATGAAGATGACGGTCATATAAATATGCAGCTACACGACGCCTCAAGATTTTTTATGTTTGTTAAGTTGTTAGTATGAAAATGAAAATAGGCAGTTCCTTATATCATGTTTTCATTTTATTGTTAGGTGAAACAGCATATCCAGGGTGATGTGAATGAGCTCATAAAGTACACTGTTTTCTTTGAAGATTCACCCGACGTGTCCTCAGGAGTTTGTTTTCCATATCAAACTTGCAAAGTCTGAACTTAAAAGAAAGGATGCAAAACTGAACTTTGTGTAGGCTACTTAATATTGAGGAAAAAGCCCCAATCAGATAGGCAAATGTCTGCAGCCATGCCACCATTTTCAGATGTCTCCGTTTTCCCCCATCCACACTGAGACGCAGCAGCAGCGTTTTAATATTTTCAAAAAGCTCAGTTTTCGGCGCGCGGAAACTCCGGGTTAATGTGTACTTAAGGCGTAATCGTAGCAAAACATACATTTTAAAATTAAAATGTATTAGTGTAAACGGAGCCTTCATTTAAGGCTGATGCTGCTATGACACCCTGTGTAAATGTACCATAAGGGATACACTGAGTGTTTGACTGCCAAAAAATATTGGCTAAAAAAGTATTGTCCAAAAAGCAGTTTTGGTTTTCAGCCAATACCTTTCTTCAAAAAATTAGATTCATTCTTAAAAATGATTAAATGGCATTTATCAAGTTTAAATCATAGAACTCAAATACAAGTTTAAATCCAATTTACAACTTATGTAGATTCAGAATCATCATGCTAGCAAAACCGAATGACCCAAAACGGCACACCTTGAATGCGCTGTAAAGGTAAATGTCTACGAAATTCATAATTTTAACAAGCACCCCAAATTGGGTTCTTAATTAAAAAAAAAAAAAAGCATATACGTAGTCACCCCATCACACTGTTTCTGTTTAATCACCACCAGAGAAACCTAACCTTAAAAGCACATGCCAAAAATTTCCATTTTTGATTTTTAGCCAAAAAATTTCTTTCTTTTTTTTGATGCATTCCTAAAAACTATTACAATGAATTTATTCGGAAATGAAGATTAAGTCATACAACTCAAATATAAGTTTAAATCGAATTCTTAATTTATGTAGACTTGCAATCATTATGCTAGCAAAGACCCAATGTGATTCCTCTGAAACAAGTCCAAAAATGGCACACCTTGAATGAGCTGTAAATGTCTACAAAACTCATAAATGTAACAAGCACCCCAAATTGGGTTCTTCAAAAAAAAGAAAAAAAGCGTGACTACATAAAGTCACCCCATCACACTGATTCTGTTTAATCACCACCAGAGAAACCTAACCTTCAAAGCACACGCCGACAGTCTCTCAAACTGGGTTATGTCTTTATCATTAATAAACAGACTTCAAAAGGCTGTGAATGATAGGCTGGGGGTTGTGGAGCTGGGCACATTAATTATTCTCTGTTACTGAGCAAGGTCCTGGAGTGTAATGGTCTCCCTCCCCGGAAGAATGACTAGGGGTCTATTTCTACAGGGAGAGGCATTTACATCTCGGGGTTTAATGTGTGATATCTATGGGAAAGATCAGCCAGAAACCCGCTGAAGCCCCGCAGGAGGTCTCTTCCCTCTTTCTTTCCCCCAATTTTCCCCCCTTCTTCCAACTCCCACTATCTTGCTGAATTCTCTTTTCAGGCTCATGCTTCATTATCCACACTTATTACTAATCGGAGGTTTTTCTTGCTGCGTCGGTTTGAGTGAAAGAAAAAAGCGGCGGTCGATAATTTGCCTGAAAAAAAAAAATCGTTTCAGTTCTAAATGTGTTGCTCAGAACAGTCATCAGGCCTTCACTGCGAAACTGGAGACGCAGATGCTAACTCACCTGCGGTGGCAATCGATGACCAGACGGGGTCTGCGAGTGGAAGAAAATGGGATCGGTCTTGATCTGCCTCTCATCTTCTCTCAGTCTGTCTCACTTTGTTTGAGGTTTCGATTCATTGGATTTCAGGAGCTGTGAAATGTGGGGTTCTAAAGGAGAAACACTGGCTGAGGGAGTTCATGATGGGGATGACTCTGGATGAGCCTAGTGAGATACAGATTTTTATTTATTAAATTGTTTGAGTGGTAAAGGACTTGTTCATAAAAAAGGATGTGTGTTTCAAAATAGCGCTGCATTGTCTCACAACACATGCATATAGGTTGGAACACAGCAGAAATGTTTATAGGGAACTCAAAAACGGGACAACCTTTTCTTAATTTGCTGGTATTTTTAGTAATTGCATGTGCTTTCTTAAATTGCAGCGCGTTAAGCTCTCTCCCTAATGGCCTGTTTCCACTGAGTGGTACAGGTCGGTACGGTTCACCTTCATCAGGCTTGCATTTCCACTGCCAAATGGGTACCAATGGTACCCTTTTGATGGGCGTGGTGTATGACAGAAAGTTTCAGTCAACGTCATTCTCTCTCGAGGAAATGTCAGTAAAGCTGTATGGGCCGTTCACATATCATATAAGAAGTACTTTTCACAAAACAGATACTCATTACTAACCTTTCTATAAACATGATTAAAACTGCAGATCAATGATGAAATAGCCTACTGTAACATCTGCCATTATATAAAATAAATAAATAAATCCAGACTATGAACACATACAGCCCCTTACAGTCTCTTATATGTTACCAATTACAGAAAAAACTACACACAACATACATTTAGTCCTTATTTGGGTTCAAAAACAACACAAAATATAGCCTATAGTCTGTGCAAACCTCTCATCTGTATCTTCAATCTTCAACAGCACATGTAACCTCATGTCAGAAAGTAATTCCATTCCAAAAGGTGATGATAATAGTTAAACATGGCAGTTTGTTCATGTTTTAGGTTGTTGAAAGTATCATTTGCTCCTTTGTTTTTTCCTGCTTCTCCTTTGTTTTTTCCCTCGTCACTCTCGCGTTTGTCTGTTTCTGAAATGATCGGATGTCAGAAGCACTTCAATAATCACGCACACGTTATTATCATCAACTCAAGAAGTTTTTTTATTTCAAATATAGACGCGTGGCGAGCGCACGTGAGAAAGCTAAACCGCTCGCGCTTTTAGACAACCTCGTGAAACAGCAACAGGACACGGCAGATTTTGTTGTCTTGGCTTTGTGGCTGTTTCTCAAGATGACCACAAGGTTTTTTTAGGCTCTGCTCGACCATGGCTTGTTATTATATGTCTATTTTATAACGGTGTAATGTCTTGGCTTTGTTTTTAAAAGTGGCGGTTTCTTTGTTTTCTTTCTCCTGCTCGTCCACGAGCGAGTGAAGTGTCTCTGTAAACCAATAGCATTCAGCTGCGTGTTTAGCTCCGCCTTTTGGTGTCCTTTTGTTGTGCTAGGTACCCTTTGCAAAGAGTACACAAAAAATGTTAAGGTCATTTTTGCTTTTTAGTACCCTTTGACCGTGAAAGCGGCCATAAAAGCATACTGTACCATACCACTCAGTTGAAACAGGCCATAAAAGGTGTTATGACCACCAAAAGGAACTCCAACAAAAAGTTAGATTTGGTGAGGCATTTCCAACTGCTGAAACAAACTCAAAACAAGATCATTTTTGCTAAATTGTGTTTATTTACAATGAAATTTCATTATTTTAGTTCTTTTTTTCGATTTCGTTTTAAGTGTTACCAGGGCTTTAACACTCTACTTGAAGGGAATGTTCATAAGACTGTCATGACATTTTACAATCATGACACATCATGAATATAAAGGAAATTTCGTGCATGCTTAAATGATAACTGTCATTAAGTGTCATTTGTGGTCATTAAAGGTCTCAGGATGTCCTTTGAAAAAAAGAGTAGGGGTTTAAACCCAGCATCCTGGCCAGATTTGCCCACTGGCCTCAGTCCATCATGCCTCCTAATCATCCCCATATAATAACTGGCTTCATCACTCTGTCTCCTCTCCACCAATCAGCTGGTGTGTTGAGTGTTGTCTGGTGCAATATGGCTGCCGACGCGTCATCCAGGTAGATGTTGCACACTGATGGGGGATGAGGAGATTCCACCTAAAACGTATGAAGTGTTCAGAAAAGCGTTATAAAAATGTAAGGAATTAATACTAAATCTTTGTTTACCAAACAAGTAGTTCTAGTTGGGTTTGCATTGTAAATCTTAAATTAAAGTTTAAAAGTTATTATTTTTACTTCATGTTTTCAGCTCTTATACTCTCCAAATCCTCCCCCATAAATACAAAGATTTTTCTTTACAAACAGAAAAAAAAAACAAACAGATTCTGTCTGCCCTGAGCATAGTTGTATTTTTATTCATTTATTTATTTTTGGGGATCCTGTTTTGAGCTTTTGGCACTTTAACAATTTCACCTAACATCTCATTTTGGGTTCAGACAAGCAAATAATACAGGTTGAGCAAGTGATGACAGCTTTTTTTGGGGAGGGGTGAACTAGCAGTTACACCGTGCCATGTTCCTGCAGCGCCTATGACACACACCGCAGGCTCTTTCAGTTATAAATGATACTATCATCCCCATGTTTTCATTCCAAATGGCGCTAAGAATGTTATATTTTTAAAGTGGGTTAAAGACCATGAAATGAAGAAAGAAAAAAAATATGGAAAAAAACCCCTCTTTGCCCTGCTTTGCTTCTATAATACGCAAGTCAGCAACTTATTAATAATGCTTGGTGTTGTAATTTAGCACCAACAGACAGTCAATTTAATTATTGGCTTATTCCTGTTTGACAGAACATATCACACTGGTCATATCACTCGCTGACATGTCAAACGCAAAAATTAAAGCCTTGAGCAGACGGATTAAAAATAATATCAAAAGTGTACGAATTTTAAGTAATGAACTGACTTTTCTGACTTTCCAGTTTGTGTCAACAAGAAATGCAGAATGCTCCGTAATTAAATTCATGACAGAACGGCTCCCGCAGCAATTAATTAAATTGCCAGAGCTCAGTAACTGACAGGCAAACATTTTAAAGCAGACAAAATAGACGTGGGCACTAATACAATCAGTGTTACTGTCGTTCTCGCTGCCATCTTTTTCCCAGATCCTAAAATCGGCATTCCACCATGACTGCTCTCATTTCTTCAACACTTGTAGTTTCAGGGCCACCGGTCTGCCACGGCACTGTCACTGTTTAACAGGCAAATGGCCGTGCACGTCTAGCCGGGCGGAAAGGTCAGGGTTATTGAATATCTCACTTCCTGGCCTTTCCCCACACCACTGCGCAGCCAACAAGATGGAAACATTAAAGGAGATTTCAGCGCTCTGACAGGCACGGGTCGGGTCACGTCACCCGAGAACGCCTGCCAATTTTCCATTTCAAGAAATCCTCAATGCCTTCATTTGCCTTTGAGGGTGTGAAAGCAGCTCTGTGCTGCTGATGATGATGAAGTGCATACCAAGGTGATTCTGGGTCTTCAGAGGCAGAGTTTGGCCAGGTGGATTAAAATGAGGGTTTGTTTCTGGCATGTTTTAGGATTGTAGTGATATATTAAAGGAAAGATTAGAAATGTGCAGGACCAGATAGAATCTGCAGATATGTTTTCCTATTCTGTGCAGATTTTGTAAAGTCTGTGGATGTATGTAGAAATTTTTAAGCGTATGGAAACTAAAAACTTTAAAACATGAAATGAAAAAAATAAGAACTTATCATTTAGGACGGTGTTTCCCAATCCTGTTCCTGCACTCTCAGAAATAAAGGTACACGATTTGTCATCGGGGTCGTACATTTCGAAAGGTACAAATTTGTACCTGAAAGGTCCATATTAATACCTCAAGAGTACATATTAGTACCTAAAAGTACAAAAGTATTCCTATTGAAATATTTAGATACTAATATATACTTTTGAAGTACCAATATGAACCCTTCAAGTACAAATGTGTACCTTTTGAAAAGGTACCAACCCAGTGACAGCTCGCATACCTTTATTTCTGAGAGTGTGGAGGCAAACCACCAGTACATATTTTGAATATCTCTCATCTGAACCATTCATTTCAGATTTTGGAGTCTCTGCTAATGTTCTGATGAGTTAATTCTGGTGTGTTTTAATAGGAGGAGGTTGAAAATGTGTACTGTTGGTTTGCCTTTGGAACAGGGTTGGGAAGCGTTTTTTTTTTTTTTTTTTTTTTTTTTTTTTTTTTTTTTTTTTTTTTTTTTACAATGCATATACAATTAGAATCACATCTGGAATCACAATTAGAATCAAATCTGGTATAATAAATCCAACGGAGGCTCATTCTGAAAACGTAGCCCTATATAAATTTCATGGAGGTTGCGAATTATGTAGCCAGAGGTATGTATGGCTGCATTTCATCTTTAAAACAAACGCTGCAGGGTGGTATGACGCCATTCCTTTTCATGCTTAACAGCTGATTGCTTACCTCCGTGTGGACGCCTTTCCCGCTGTTACTAGTTTGTCCAGTGGCTCGTCGCATACGTCAGAGAATTTGAGACACAGAGAGAAGTTGGCCGTGACAATGGGGTTTGAGTCTGGCGAAGCACTGTTCCAGAAAGCAGGTAAGACAAAAACAAAAGCCAAAAAATAAACAAGTAAGGTTAAAATGCAGTAAAATCTGAAAACATGGTAAAAATCAGGCTGCCGCGGGGGCTTAGGTTTAGGGAAGTGGGTGAGGGCTGGTCAGTTGGTGCTTTTTAAAACACTATCGGTTGGGTTTAGGGAAGGGGATTTATTTATAAACTAATTTTAAGAGGATCACGTATGATTGTTCTCAGCTGTTTCTGCATCAGCTCATGATTGATTCTCCAATCAGATGATTCCTAACTCACTAAAAATAACCAGAGTTTTTCTTATCACATTGTCTGTCTTGAAAGACACCCTCCCCCTCCCCCCAGGATCTCATAAGCTCAGGGCTCTCTCTCGGAACAGCATGCCAAACAAGCTGTATTATCAATCATCAGCTTAGTGTGAAGTCTTGAAAACACTATCGGTTGGGTTTAGCAAAGGGGGTGGGTGGGGAGATCGGTCGGTTGGCCAGTTAGTCAGTCAGTCGACAGCAGCCTCTGGTGGATTTATGTGAGAACAGCTTTTCCCCCAAAAAAGAAAATATTGTCATCAAGTCCTTTGTTTGTTTCTTCTGTTAAACACAAAAAATAAGACATTTTGAGGAATTCTGGTTGCTGGCACCTATTGGCTTCAATTGTTACGGAACAGATTGTAATAAGATTTAAAAACACAGAGAATAAATGAGATAGTTAAGCAAAAACTGGAAATGGTCCTTTTAAGTCCTACATCTTTAAAGCTGGTGTTATGTAGCACTTTAACCGCCCCAAAAAACCACTAAAGAACCTATTTTGGATGCTTTATAGCACTTAAATTCGGTTCTCTATTTGATTATGTGGTAAATAGCTCCTTGTATTTCACAGAGCACCACTGGAGTATAATGTTATGTATTGGTCTTCTAGTACTACAAATCCTGGCATAGACAAAACATTAAAATAACAAAAAGCTGCTATAAAGGCCATTATTTCAAATGATCTGTTTCTTGCATATTTTACATCGGGTAAAAATTATCCAAAGTATAGTGCTGATTTAACTTCTGGATTTGGGATGATGTAATTGAATACTTGAAATTGATCCAATGCACCGGGCAATTGTGACATTAGACTACAAATATACAGTACATGATTATGTGGTTGAATTGTGATCCGAAGTAAAAAACTACATTTAAATAGGCCATTTTTGCTTTGCCATTATGAGATCCCTCCTGCATAATAATATATTACTGCAATTACTATATCATGTTAAAACTTTATTTTTTATTTTTCTCTGTCAGATAGTACACTCACACTGTAAATGCAGTTAGTCATTGCATCTTTTACATATATTTATTTTTCCCTTTCCCAGACATCAGGTGATCAAATACATCCCAGTTCTAACTGTGAAGCACATCAAAATAAATATTCCCTCACTTAGGGATTAGTTTGTCCAGCTACTCTTGTGCATCATGCATGCATTTGAATGTCCCAACCCAGGCTCATTCTGATTAGGTACCTCTATCTACATTTCTGGACCGCACCAAATACGTCCCGGGAGCTATGTTTTTTGCAGTTATTGTTTTTACCGCTGTCGACTGACCAACCAATACCCCCACCCACCCCCATCCCTAAACCCGACCTATAGTGTTTTAAAGAGCACCGATTGACCCGATCACCCCCTTCCCTAAACTCAACCAACAGTGTTTTCAAAAGCAATCCAGATAAAGGAATGCCCTCATGGCAGCCTGATTTTACCACGTTTTCAGATTTTACCACATTCTCACCCTGTTATTTACTTTAATTTTTTGGTTTTTACTTTGTCTTACCTGCATTCTGTAACCATTCTTCACTCAAACCACCTCCACTCTGCATCTCAAATCCTCCCACATACGCAGCGAGCCACTGGACAAATGGTAACAGCAGGAAAACTGTCCACACGGAGATAAGCGGTTAGCTGGTAAGCGTGAAAAGGAATCGTGTCATACTGCCCCATAGCATTCGTTTTAAAAATGAAATGCAGCCATATGCTCCTATGGCTACAAAATTCATGATCTCCAGAAATGTATACAGGGCTTTGTTTTCAGAATTAGTTGCAACGTCCATGCCTAAGGGGCCAGTGCACCGAACGTGCTTTTGCCTTCCAAAAACGCGAGGCGTGGTGTGCTTTTTATGCTAATGATATTGGTATAATTGGTATATATATTATTATTATTATTTATTTTTAATTTTTTAAAAGGTTTTTTCCACCATTATTATGATAGGACAGTAGAGATTTCAAACAGGAAAGCATTGGGAGCAGAGAGAGGGGAAGGATTGGCAAAGGACCTTAAGCTGGGAATCAAACTCAGGTTGCCGTCAGTACGTCTGTGCTATATGTCAGCACACAGTATAATTAGGCTATTGAAACAGACATAATTTTAATATTTAATAATATTGTAATATTCAAGATTTGTGAAGTCTTACAACCCCAGAAAACTCAAAACAGTAACCACCAGTGTCTCCACCTTCTTTAAAAATCTCCAAAGTCATCTTGACAACACAATTACTGCTGTCACCTCAACGGAAACTCTGCTTTCATTTGATTGGAGAATAAAACAGACGCAACTGATGTAGCGCGCTTTTTCTGCTCAGACTTAACTTTTTCAACTGCGAGCGCACAGCTCACAACGGCAAAAAAGCGAGGGGCGCATAAGCAGTGCACAAAATGATCGCGGCCATCAGTAAGTCATTCAAAAAAGGCACCTCTCAACGCAAAAAGTGTTCATTGTGATCAGCCCTTTAGTTTGTTTATTTAAAAGTGCACATTTACCATTAAATTACCAGCATGCAAAGGTTTGAGTTATACTTTTTAAGTAATTTTTTTATTGTCTTGCAAACCACAGTTGTATTTATTTGATTAAAAATAAATAGTATGGTTGAAACATTTCCCTGAAAATGTATTGGATGACAGCAAAATTCATTCATTCATTCATTCATTCATTTTTTTTTTCGGTTTAGTCCCGTAATTAATCTGGGGTCACTACAGCAGAATGAACCGCCAACTTATCCAGAATGTTTTACGCAGCGGATGCCCTTCCAGCTGCAACCCATCACTGGGAGACATCCACACACACTCATTTACACTAAGGACAATTTAACCTACCCAATTCACCTATACGGCATGTCTGTGGACTGTGGGGGAAACCGGAGCACCCGGAGAACATGCAGACTCCACACAGAAATGCCAACTTACCCAGTCGAGGCTCGAACCAGCGACCTTCTTGCTGTCAGGTGATTGTGCTACCCACTGCGCCATCGTGACGCCTGACAGCAGAATTATTCAGTGGCAAATTATCCTTCAGAAATCAACAAACATTTCCTATTCTTATTAACGCCCGATTTTTTTTTTTTTATTATTAATTAATTAATTAATTTATTTATTTTTGGAGAAAGTTTAACAGAACAGCCTTTGTTTTAAACACTTTCCTAGTTATACTTTTGATCAATTGAATGCATTCTTGCTGAACAAAAATATAGATTTTCTGGAGAAACAAACTCACAAGGATATTCAAAAAGGAAAGCTGAATAATGTTGAGTTCTACATAAAGCTCCCAATGTATCAATCACGCACTGCTACATTATTGTGGCGTTTTCTTTTCCTCCAATTAACCTTTAACCCCGGTCTCCAATTATAAACACTGCAAAAAAAATCTGTTTAGTTCAATAAAACTGCCATCAAAACCGCAGTCACAGACCAACTAGCATTCATTTGTAGCTTTTCTTCAGATGAATGAGATTCTAATCATGCATTTTTTTTTTCTTTAAAGAGAGCAAAGCGAGGTCTGTGGGATCCATGGATGTTTTATTCAAATTCAGATCATATGAAGTGCTAGTTAGATATGAGGACGGCCTAAAAAAAAAATAAAAAGACAGAGAGAGAAAGAGAGAGAGAGAACGTGTTTGCTAATGAGACTGGTCTCATTTAGGTGGCTCTCATAGTTAGCACTTCACCACAGTGTTTGTTTCACTCCTGAGTGTCAATTAGACGGCGCGAGGAGAACTTCTGAAAAGCAGTAATTTTCTCTCCTGGATTAGCTGATAAGGAACTTTTCACAATGCCTACATTTAGCCGTTTATAGTCCTATTCGGAAATATAGTCAAACAATTGCAGCGATAAGGCTTTTTCATGTTTTTTTCCATCAAAGCTTTTCTCATTTAAACTAATCTTCAAAGCTTTTTCCTGTTTATTCATATTATTTGAGTTGTGACACACGGAGCTTTGGTTTATTCGGCTTAAACAGCCAATCATAAGCTTGGTTGGGTTTCTGATAACGCTTTGGATTCATTCCAGCTATTTGTATGCTTTTTCAAGTATAGTTGGATTCAGTTCTGCAGTTCATCATAGCCTTGTGATCGGCCATGTCATGTACAGTATATGACTTCATATCTGCGATCCCAATGGTGCCAGTATTCTTTGTGTTCAGATTGATAGTGTGTTTTCTCGTCTCCATCTCCTCAGTAGGTGTTTTGACCCTAGTGTGACTACTATCCAGATCTCAGCAGCCTTCAAACAGCTGACGCTCTGAGCTGAGCGCTGACCCAAGATCAGTGGTACATGCTACACATGGATCTAATATGGGACATTCGGGGTTTACTGTAGATCCTATAGTGTGTGTGCGTGTATATGTGTGTGTGACGAGTTAATTTGCAAAAACAGGTGACAGAATTTTCTTAAATTGTAAATAGAAGTAAAAAAAAATTTCCTGAGACTATCTGGTCAGATTATATCTTTTAGAAAAAGAAAAATTATTTATTTACATATTTAAATGCTGCAAAAGGAATTACATCCTACAAATAACTCAAATTAATCTATTTTGTATGGCTTTTTTGTATGTTTTATTTTACGTATATTTAGTATGCTTATTTTTTTTTTCTCTTAGCACATTCATTTGGGTGTACTCAATTTTTGCTTCATGATCTTAAATTATTTTATTATAATAGTTCCCGTTTTGTCTTACTGTGCGTTCACACCAAAGGCGGTGAGAGTGTCAAAGTTTGCTCTGGCCACCCTGACAACAACGCTGTCTGTCTTCACTGCTCTGCCGACGAGAGCGTCAGTATTCGGTATATTAATCTCATATTTAAAGGGGCCGTTGCAGCAAATCAGTTACATTCCCGCATGAAAACATGCTTTCTAGTGTGAAAATGTTGTTGATCATTCATTTACCCTGAAAGATCAAGTTGTTGCACTTGTTGTGGCTTTGCTCCACTTATTCAATATGGGTCCATGTCTGATATATTCTGAAGCAGCGATACTGTTTTGTATTGTTGTTAGAGTTAACGTGAGATTCCCGCTTTTTTTAAGAAAAAAAAAATGCACACAAACTCGCCAGTGACTTTTTTTATGCATGTCCCCATAAGAAAGCATCGCAAATAATTGGAAATCCAAACCCTTGGGAACAACTGTGGTTGGACCAAAGTTCACGGTGTTCTCTGGACTCCTCTCAAGCGGTGGACTTCTACATTTCAACTGTTTGCTGCGTCAGAGCTCATTACAGTGAAGTTGACTTGATTTCAACCCTCCTCGATGCCCACACCAGCAAACACGCGCCATACCGCTGCTTAACACTTATCAATGCAAGCTCCCATTGAAAATGATTGACTTCCAGCTACTTTGACGCTCTCGCCGCTTTGGTGGCTATACTATGTAAAACTAAACTAATAAAACTATTTAATGCACAAATTTGTAAGTAAAAACAATACATGCAATACAGTAAATATGAAATAAAATAAACTAATATAATATAATAAAATCATTATTTTATTTAGTTATTATTTTGACATTTTATGAATACTATTAATAATGCAATATATTAATAGTAATATAATAATATATTAATATAATAATTAGTAGTCATTTTAGAATGGCAGTATTAATAATAATGTTATTTTCTGTGTTTTTATTATTAAAGGTGGCCATCATTTATGAAAAAAGTCAAATAAAAAATCTTTTTAGTTTGCATCCAGTTTCAATGTGAGCATTAAGAATGTAGAATTACACAAATAATATTATTTTTCATCTCTCCAAATCTCTTATTTGCAGTTGGCAAATATCAAGTGAGACTAAATTTAGTTTAAATTGTTAATCTTTAGTAAAATGTATAGAAACTCTGCTTACTTGGTTTCTTTAGACCTGATCAAGTTAATGAAGTCAACCTGATTAGTTAATGAAGGTTAATGAAGGTTAAAACCAGTTTGATTTGTTTAATAATATTTAGTAGGCTTCAGTTATGTACTTTCCTATAGCCCCCCTTTTGAGCTCTACAGCTCAACATTTTTTATATAACGTATATGTTTATTGCCCCAAAAAAGGAAAATAATCCACACTCTGATATGTCATTGGATCAACTTTAGCTTTGTTTTAATGGCCCACATAGGCGTCCCATTGTTTCAATATTTTTTTTTTGCAATGTCACAACATTTATCCCCATTCATAGTTGCATTCTTTTTTTCCCAAAGATTCTTTATAGGGTCAGGTCTGGACTCTATGGTGGCCATTTCGTGATTAAAATGCTGAATAACTAGTAGTCATTTTAGAATGGCAGTATTAAAAATATTATTTTATTATTAGAAGTAGCCCTCATTTATAAAAAAAAAAACCTTTCTAAAATGGTTTGCATCCAGTTCCAATGTGAACATTTTTTAGAACATTAATTAATATTATTTTTCATCTCTCCAAATCTCCTATTTGCAGTTGCCAAATATCTAGCAAGATTAAATTTTATTTAAACTGTTAATCTTCAGTAAAAAAAATAAATTATATAAATAAAATGTTTACTTTCTTTAGACCTGACGCAGAAACATTGTGTAATAAACCTGCTTCATATCAAACGTTCCCCAAAGTCTTTAGCTAGTCTTTAACCTGGAGAACAACTCAGTTAGAAGGGTCATCGTTTTTCTAAAACCTCCATCCATTTTCATCCCTCACTACTTCAGAAGACACTATTCCTTAACCACCTGTGTTGCTAACCGCTGGCCCGTACTTGATAGAGGTGACAAAAGAGAAGGAGGTCAGGAAAAAAAACGGAAAGAGAAAATGAGAAGGAAGGAAGAACTCGCAGCAGAAAGTTATTTGGGCATTCACCTCGAAGCACTTCTGGGCTCATCCGTGTCCTTCCCATTTCGCCTTTTCATATTCCACATCCAAGCCTCTCAAACACGCACCAGAGCCTCAGAATCATAAGTTAACAGTTGCCATCGCACTGAGCTCAGCTTTCGGGGTCTTTTCCCACAGGAGCAATGATCATTCTCACAGTGAAGATGGATGAATTGCTTGTCCGGCTGCTGTTTGGATGTATTGGATGCATGATAAATCCCCTGCGCAGTGGTGTAAGCTGCACGGATCGCTTTGACATGCGAGATGCCGCTCATCCTGGATTTGTGGTCACTACACGGGGAGCATCAGGTCTTTCTGCCGTGAGAAGTGGATTTGCAACACCTCACATCCACGCTGTCAACTTCACAAGCTTTTTGTCATCGGAATAATGTTTGTCACTTTTTATGTGCGACTCCTCTGGTAGTGTAAAAGCTCTCTCTGCTCTGTAAAAGTATACATGGGGGACAAATCAGACTGTGGTTTTTTTTTTTGGACTCGTTGTCATTTATTTGATATGACTAGTGGAGAGGAGGCAGGGATAAAGAAGTTATAGTCCTTTTAAAAGCAAGTCCGTTTACCCAGCAGCTGTTTTGGTTGTTATTTTTTGTCCTGTACTGTGGGTTCAGTTGAAGAGAGGAAGACTATAACTGTCTAATGGCCCGTTTACACTGAGTGGTTCGGTTTGGTACGCTTTTATGGCCGTTTCCACTGTCAAAAGGTGTACCGAACTGAACCGTGCCGTACAACATATTCGGCACCCTTTCGAAAGGGTACCAAACACGAGAAAGTGTACCAAAAGGTGGAGCTTGACACACAGTTGAACGCTATTGGTTTACAGAGATGCGTCATTCGCTTACAGAACAAGCCAGAATAAAAACAAAAAACTCACCATGTTTAAAATACACGCACAGCCGAGAGATTACAGCGGAATTATATATACATATAATAACCTGCCATGGTCGATCCGGACTCAAACAAACCTTGTCGTTGTCTTGATGAACAGCCACAAAGCCATAGAGTAGAGCAGAATCTACCCTGTGCCTTGTAGTTTTTTACGAGGCAGTCTGAAGTGCAATTGGTTTTGCTTTCTTCCTTGCGTTCGCCACGCGTCTATATCTGAAATAACAAACTTCTTGAGATGATGATAATAATGTGCGCTTGATTATTGACATACTTTTGAAACCCGATCCTGTCAGACACTGACAAACGCGAGAGTCAAGCGCGAAAAAGCAAAGGAGAAGCCGAAATAAAGGAGCACGTTTTTTTTCAGCAGACATGAACAAAATGCCATGTATAACTATTATCTTCACCTTTTGGACTAATATGAACTGGGAATGACGGAATTACTGTCTTACAAAGGGTACATGTGCTTCTGAAGATTAAAGACAGATGAGAGGTTTTCACTGACTGTAGGCTATATTTTGTGTTTTTGAACCTAAATAAAGACTAAATGTCTGCTGTGTGTAGTTCTTTTGTAGTTGGTAACATACCAGAGACTGTAAGGGCCTGTATGTGTTTATTTATGTTCATTTATTTATTTATTTAATATAATTACAGACGTTACAGGAGGCTATTTCGCTATTACTTTGATCTGAAGTTTTAATCTACTCATGTTCATAGAAAAATTAGTAATAAAGATTTCTACACAAGTATGTGTGTGTAAAGCATCTGTTTTCTGAGAAGTGCTTCTCATATGATATGTGCACGACCTGTACAGCTTTATTGTAGACATTTCCTCGAGCGAGAATGACGTCGACTGAAACTTTGTCATACACCACGGCAACCAAAAGGGTACCCTTGGAAGTGGAAACGCAAGCCTGATAAAGGTGACCCGTACCAAACCGTACCGTACTGTACCAGTCGGTGGAAACGAGCCATAAGCTTCCATGGCTACTTTGCCTACGGTGCTTCCTCAATTCTTCGTGACATACTGTAGATTCAACAAGTCGCTGCAAACATTCCTTAAAGATTTTGGTCCATATATACAGTAAATGATGTCATCTCACAGTTGCTGCAGATTTTTGGCTGTGCAACAAAGATGTAAATCTCCTCTACAAACACAAGCTAAAGGAATCAGGTGGATTGGGATCTGGTGACTTTGGACTCGCTATCATCTTCAAGAAACCAGGTTAGGGTTGGCATCAATAGCCTGTTGGTTAGAGCATCGACACAGTCGTGAGGTGCTCATGGTAACTAGAGTTCAATTCCTGGCTCGAGGTTCAAGGTCCTTTGCCCGTCCTTACCTTCTCTCTCTGCTCCCCAGGCTTTACCATCTACACTCAACACTGTCCTATAAAATAAAGGGGAAAAAAAATAAATTAATAAATAAAAATATATAAACCAATTTGATTAAATATTATTTAGTAGGCTTCAATTATGTACTGTCCTCTCTCCCCTCTCACAAACATTTTTATTAAATGTTTACTGCCCATCAAAAAAAAAAAAGCTCTAAAATGCCATTGAACCAACTTTACATTCGTTTTAATGGCGCACATTGTTTCAATATGCTTCTGCAATGTCACAATATTTCTCCCCTTCCAGAGTTGCATTCATTTTGCCCAAAGATTGTCAATAGGGTCAAGGTCTGGACTCTGTGGTGGCCATTTCATGATTAAAATGATGATTCATGTTCCCTAACCCACTCTTTTACAATTAGAGCGCAATGAATCCTGGATATTCATCACTGAATATACCTGTGTCATCAGGGAATAAAAAATTCAGGCATATACTGTAACATTGCTGAACTTAGACCTGACCAACTGCAGCACCCAAAATCGTAGCACTGCTTCTACAGGCTTGAATGGTAGGCAAAAGGCATGATGGGTACATCACTTTATCAAGATCTCTTTTTACCTTGATGTTGCCTAAATCTGGACTCATTAGACCACAAGACCTTCTTCCATTCTTCCAGAGTAAAAATCGTTATACTGTTTAGGAAATTGAAGCCCTTTTTTCTCCGATTAGCCTCACTGATAAGCAGTTTTCCTAAGGCTACACAGATGTTTAGTCTCAATCATTTGAATTCTCTTTTTATTCTGCATGTGGAAATGTTCTTACTTTCACTATTAGACATAGCCATGAGTTCTACTGTAGTTTTTTTTAACGATTTGATTTCACCCGACATTTTAGTGATCGGCGATCTGGATCATTCAGTGTTTGTTTCTGACCACATTTCTTCCCCACTATCCTTCCAGTTTTTATTATTGTCTTAACCCAAGTTTTGTTATTTCAGTAATCTCCTTAGATGTTTTCTTTGTTTGATGTAAGCTAATAATTTGACCCTTCACAGGATGTGTCTTCCCACATGGTTGTTTAAGGAGCATTTGCAGAGTTAAATAACTTGTTACTATCTGAAACATAATCGTCAATGTAGTAGTTATATAGTTCTTAAAATGTTTGTTGGTGTTGTATTGAGCAATAAAACGTTTAATTCTGAATGTTCAAAGTGAATGTTTTTTACTTGTTTTAAAGTCAGGGGAGAAAAAAAAATATCCACAAACATCATGGGAAGGTTCTCTAAATAAAGTGTAAATCACCAGTCATGCTGCACCTAATTCAATCTGAGGTAGGATCGAACCAGCGAGTGTTGCATGGGAGTTGGTTGCTCTAACAAGGAGGCTAAAGACCATGGCCTCTAGCGTTTGTCACTAGAGCACCTTTTGAGGTCAGAGGAGTGAGGTTTACCTGCATAGCCATTCACTAGCTGGCCTCTGTTACTTTCACCCCCTCACTCCTATCCCGGACGAGGCCCCACATGTAACCCATCGGTCCTACTGCACCAACCCAATCCGAGCTGGGATTGAACTGGTGATTTTTTTTTACATGAGAGTCTGAACGTCTGTCGCTCGAGCACCTTTTGAGGTCAGAGGAGTGAGGCATAGCACTTCACTAGCTGGCCTCTGTTACATTCACTCCCCTAAACCTCACTCCCATAATGTAACCCACCAGTCCTACTGCACCCAACCCGATCTGAGCTGGGATTGAATTGGCGATTCTCTGCATGGGAGTCTAGGTGTCTGTCTCCAGGGCACCTTTTGAGGTCAGAGGAGTGAGGTTTACCTGTATAGCCCTTCACTAGCTGGCCTCTGTTACTTTCACCCCCCCCCCCCCTAAACCTCACTCCCATCCCGGACAAGCCCCCACGTGTAAGGTTTTCCTGCATAGCACTTCATTAGCTGGCCTCTGTTACACAAGTATCAAGTACTATAATAAAAGTAGGTGGATGGATGGATGAATGGATGGATGGATGGATAGGTTTACGATTCGACTGCTTTCATAGTGTAAACAGTAAAACAAGAAAAAAAACCCATGTTAAGAACAAGAATAGACGTTGTTGAACTTTGGACTATTTTGTTAAAGGGTGATGGTTCACTGTAAATGCTGACTAATGTACATTTAGTCAGTATGCATTTTCCAAGGTTTTGAATGTAAAAATCAGAGTGTTATTGAGTCCTCTGTTTACATAAACCCTTTTTAAGTCTTTGGATTTACAGACCAGAATGCAGACTAACACTGAGTGACAGAACTCTGCCGTGTTGCGAAATCATGTCGCAAAAAAAGCGTAAACATTTACAACTCAAGCAATTAGGATGTGCACTGAGCCTTTTATGCGAAGCAGACAGCAAAACGTCTCCGTGCTGCCCTGAGCTTCTCACATTTAGCCATCTCCACAGATCAGCCATAACTAGCGACTCATTTTCATTCCCAACGCTAAACGAAGCTCCGTAACAATGTTTTTCTGTTTAAAAAAATGTCGTTATCACAGCAGGTAGACATATTTTACAGGCCAATTATTTTGGAGGAGACAGAGAGGATACAATCTTACGGCTGAGCAGACATCAATTTGAGCTATGAAAATGCAGTAAATCAAAATAAAAAGAAAATGTTTGCATTTGTATGGAAGGGAATGCTGTGGAGGAGATGGAGAGAAGGAGAGAGTGAGACCTAGGAAGAAAATACCTTTTTGTGAGTACAGGCTGAAAAGAATTTCAGAAAGTTAGAAAAAGTGGAAGAATATTTCAATGCGACGTGAAAAATCATTGCATAAAAAGCTCTAGACATAATATTCTTCTAAATTTGCAGGCGCAAGTAGGAACGATTGTGACCTTGACAATGTTTCTATGAATAATTTGATTCTCAAACATTTGGGGGGAATTGGAAAACCTCAAAAGTATAGAAATATCAGAGCGGTGGACCCTGAAAAATCCTTCAAACATCTCTAGCTAGAAAATGTCCTTTTTGAATTTGGTGAACATTTTCACAAAGCCTACAATGAAAGTAATCACAGACCTTGGATACAATATAAATGAATAGTTAAGCTCTTTACCAAAAAAACGTAGGTGGGAAGTTCGTGACAGACACGATGTGTAAATACTTGGCTTTTGATTGAACATTCTTGCGCGCTTTCATTTCATCATCGTTATTTTATTTTAATAGCTAAGTTATGCTCAGCCTTGGTTGCACACTTTGCCTTTGTGTGAAACTCCATTCAAACTGAGCCAAACTTAATTTACTTCAGTCAGGGGAAGAAAAATCTTACAGAAATCTTACTGAACTCCAAAAAATGGGCATAAGATTTCTTTAAAAGAGCTTTTGGAACTCTTTATGCATATTTATGAGTAAAAAAAACATCAGTAGGTAAGACTTAGGTGCGATTTCTGAATGTTTTAAGCAAGAGAAACTCTCAGCAAGGTCAAGGATCTCTCCACCAACACATTTCACGGTTTGAGGAGAGCAATGAGAATCTGAAACGAAAAGAACTGAATGTAATATATACAGAGTTTCTCATCCAATGCAAAACTTTTTGAGCTGTTGTAGTGACCCTAACAATTTTTTCACTTTTTAATGTTTTCAACATCCTGTGGAAATAGTTAACATGCTCAAAATGTTTCTTACTATGTTTACACCTGGATTTGGCATATAGATAACTTGTGATGCCAAGTGTGAATGTAACCTGAAGCTTGTAAAAGTAATCCATTATTTTGTACATCCCAGCTAACACAAAATGCTTGCTTAACATGTACTTCATAATAATTTTAAATGTCTTTTTTTTTTTTTTGTTACCGTGAACTTTTATATAGAAAAGTATTTATTAAAGAAAAGGCATAAAATGTTCAAAACCTTAGTTAAAGGTCTAGTGAAATGAAAAGAATAATAAGCTTGTGCTTCATCCCACTCCATTTTCGACCATGTTGACATGTATTTTTTGTTAATGATATTTTATGTATGATATTTTGTTCCAAAATAAATAAATTAAATCAAATCAAGAACGTTTTTTAGATGGCAGTATCAGTATGCTAGTCTTCGAGGATATATATAAGCTAGTGTGATTAATCTAGTTAGATGAGATCAAACCGATATAAACACGTCAAGCTTGTAGTTTGTCACTTCTGCCTAAATGGATCAACGATTCTTTTGAAGTGACCTCATACTCTCAAATCTTAACCAGTTGAATGCGCTCTAGTATCTGATGTGCCCCGCCCCCTTCAAGAGGCTTCTCATTTGCTTTTCATTTGATGCGCTTGAGCTTAAGCACTCTTACTGGAAGAGCTGTCATAAAACAAAATGCTATTGGCTGCTTTTTTTAAAAGGGGTGGAGCTACTTTAGCTCACCCTCCCTTTGTTCAGATTATGAGAAGCATTTAATAAAAAATACACATTTTAAAGCACTTCACGGGGCCTTGGACAAGATAGCGAAAGTAGTCATAAAGATTAAATACATAAATATACAGTTGAAGTCAGAATTATTAGCCCCCTTCCAATTTTTTTATTTTATTTTTTTTATATTTTGGAAATGATGTTTAACAGAGCAAGGAAATTTTCACAGTATGTCACAGATAATATTTTTTCTTCTGGGAAAAAGTCTTATTTGTTTTATTTCGGCAAGAATAAAAGCAGTTTTAAATTTTTTTAAAACCATTTTAAGGTCAAAATTATTAGCCCCTTTTTCGATAGTGTACAGAACAAACCATCATTATACAATAACTTGCGTAATTAGGTTAACTAGGCAAGGGTAATTACACAAGTTATTGTATAATGAAAAAAACTGAAATTGAGGAAAAAAATAAACAGGAGGGCTAATAATTCAGGGGGCTAAAAATTCTGACTTCAACTATACGTGCTTAAGTACAGTACTATTAATAATATTAATAGAAATGAGTATTTTGACCTCGTACTGAGACTTTTAATATGCTATAGAGCAGTTCTTGTTCTAAATATGACAAGATCAAGTCTTTTGTATTTTTTTTTTTTTTTAGGAAAAATGTATAAAATGATTTTTGTTTACTAAAAAAAGCTGTTAATTTTAATTGTAAAAATATGTTAAAAATGCTACATTAAGTAGTCACCTGCGTAACAGTGTTTTCTTGCCATATAGAGTGAATAACTGTAAATTGACTTTCTCAGAATTCACTGCATGACACTTCAATTTTTATGTTTTTTGGTTTGTTTGTTTTCCTTTGTTCACGTTACTATGTTTTTTTCTTATCATCAATTATGTACATCAGGGTTTTATATTGCATCTCTTATTGATGCTAGAGATTATTCTAGAGAACTTTTAACTAAAAGATTCTGGCAACCACAGCTGCCATGATTTTATACCATAGATTGGTATCACTTTGTTTTGATGGTCCCTTTAAAGCATTTTGTTAAATTTAAGTTCCATTGCATCTACATGCTTAGATTATTGATTATAAGTAGATTATTAGGTTAGGGTTAGTGTTAAGTTGACATGTACTTGCAAAGTTTCTTATAGTCAGTTAAAGGTCTGTTGAAGGAGCAGTATCAGAAGACATTAAGCAGACAGTCTATTAATATTCAACTATTAGTCAACAAAATATGCGATAGGGACGATCAAAATAAACTCTTACCCAAAATTTTTACAAAATGTTTGTTTTACGGTGTATATTCTAATGTAAAAAAACCTACCAAATTAATAATGAAAAAAAAAACAAACACTTTTGTTGTTTTGATGCTTGAAAACTGCCTTTTGTCCTTGAAGCATATGCATGTTTGGTTGTTGTTAAAATACAAATACAATAGCAAGTGTATTAAAAGCAACGATATCTCACAGCAATTTTAAACTTTTTGATTTAGTAGCTAACTATCTCATTCGTACAGTTTAGTACGATTTGCTCATCCCCCAATGACGGTTGGGTTTAGGGGAGGGTTTGGGTGCCACGCCTCCTTTTTAAAATCTTACATTTTCGTACGACTGAACTCATTCTATGAATTTGTACGAATTAGCCTTTAAACTGACAAAACGTAAAATGCTTACGTTTCCTCATGAGATCAGACTGAATAAAAGATAGTTTTACAAGATTTTTTCCTTCACAAATAAAATCAACATATTTAAAATTGCTTAGTTGAAGAAGCAACCAAATGTTTCTATATCTTGTGGGGTGAAAGGGGTGTCTCTTTATTACTTTTGTATCCATTTTTTATTAGAAAAAAAATCAGACTACCAACAGATTAATCTATTTTTTTGTGATACCATGTATCAACCAAAAATACTTCTTTGTTCATACTGTGTTGCATACTTCTTAAAAGGAACTGCTGACAAGTGGGAAATAGCAGAATAAGAATAAATAGTGCGGGGGACTTGCTCCAGATTTGACTTCTGTCTAATAAGAAGTCTAGACATGTCGAAAGGAGCTTGATGCTTGTAGAAGTTGTGAAATGTATTGAAGGTTACTTAACTGTTCACTTCTAGTATGCAGAGAAGGGTTGCAGAAAGAGGAAGTATGTTTGGGTGCAACAGCCAAAGGACTGCAGTATGACTGATAAGTGATGTTACACCAAAACGCCACCTGTTTATATCAGTTGTGTATATATGCTGGAGTCAGGGAAATGTAAGTTAGTTGCGAACCTCCTGAATGTAATTCTTGTATTGCATTAGAGCTCTGTCCTTGAATTATTCATTTGTATCGAATAAATGACTAATATTTTTGACATTGAAGAAAACTTTCTCCTGACCTTGAACACGCATGGAATTGGCTAGATATTCCAACAATCTTAAACCCTTTAAATTTAGAAAAGAAGCTCATCAGAAGTTTTCTTAACTGTTGAGCTTCTTTTACTTCCACCTGACATCCTAATTATGAGTCTTCTCCACGGGTCAGCCTTGTCAGAGCAACGTGACGCATTTAGCAAAACTCTAATTGCTTTCATCAGCTAGTGTGACCGGCCGTTCACACATCACAACCCCTCGTGCGACCCGATCTGAGCGACTCTACACATCCATTTCCAGTTCTGACAGCCTGCACTCCTCCAGCTCAACCACTGTATGTGTGTACAGCACACAAAGCAGCAGATCTGTTCTGTCAAATTTGTCTGATGTGTCACAGATGCTGGATTTCTGTGGGCACTTTCTGACGCTTGCATCATCCTGTCATTACCAGAACACCCATACAAAATCAAGTTGTTTACATTTTGACATCCGTGTTGTTACTGTTTACATTCTGATGAGGCTGGTTGACATTTGTTTACATGACTCTAAGTTGTATACAGTGATGAGAAACGTTTTACAGTTTTTAAGAAGGAACTAGATCGTTTAAAAGAAATGGTACTTGCTTTAAAACCTATAGCCTAAAGCTTTGAATTAAAAAGTTGGAAATGTTTGTATATTTAAAGCAGCTTTTTTTAAGCTTGACATTTAAAGCTGTTTTACCCCAATGGTTACATTGTGGTTGTTAGAGTGGTTGCTTGGCAGTTGCTGGGGTATTCTGTGGGATATTCTTGTTGCTGGAATGTTATTAAGACACAGAACAACTGTGTGGTTGGTAGGCAGTTGATAGGGTGTTGCTATGTTGCAGCTTGTGTACTCTGTTGCTTGGGTGTTGTCATGTCATTGCTATAGGCTGTCATGTGTGATTGCATGGGGTGGTAAGGTGGTTGCTAGACACTCACTAAAGGCTGGTTTATACTTCTGCATCGAGTGATCGCCATGACCCACCTTGCCTGCCTTGTGCGTAATCATGCATTTATAGTTCTGCATGCTGTTTGTGTTGCTCTGCAATAACACTTCAAAATGCTAGCTGGCAGTAGGTTCCTCTGTGTCGAGTTTCTTCGTGGGTATTTAGTTATTTATAACGCTTCAAGTTGCTTAACATCGCTCCTTCAGAGGTGGGAACCGGCGGACATGCAAGAACTTTAATCACATGGTAAACACAAAACAAAAGTTTCCATCTTGAGCTCCTTCATTGGACTCAACACTTGTAAACACTCGCTCCATCTGGCTCGGGGCTCTCAGCACTGCTCACGCTCCTCACCAGTACCAAGTCGACAAATCACTTGGGCAATGTGTTGTTGCAGCGTGTAGTTAAATTTTTTGAGAGGTGCTCATCAGCCTCGGCGAGGGCTATGCAACCGCGCGAAGGCTGTGCCTGACCATACGCATGTGCTTGACGCTGAAGTATATATCAGCCATGAGTGGTTGCTATAAGATGACTTGAGTGTTGCTACGAGATTGTTAGAATGTTACTGTGGTATACTAGGTGGTTGCCAAGGTGTTTTTTGTGGTTGTTAAAGAATTACTGTTGGTTGCTTGGGCGTTGCTAGAGTGTTTGCTAGGAGATTACTAAGATGTTTTGTGTGATTTCTATAAGGTTGTTAAGGTATTCTGGGTTGATGCTTGTTGTACAGTAGATGGTTACTAAGGTGTTGCTTCGTTATTGCGAAACGATATTTTTTTTAGTTGCTGTGAAGTTTCTATGACATTTTAAGTGGTTTCTATGACATTCCTCATAGTTACTAGGTAATGTCAACTAGGGTGTATATTCCTCAACTAGGTTGTTGCTAGGTACGTTGCTATCATGCATTATCGCTTTGCTGGCACATTTCAGATCTAAAAGAGATTAAGGGTGTTTTCACACTTGGTCCGAAATCCTGGTCCAAACCCAAGTTTGATTGTCTCTACTCGGCTGGTTTGTGTTCACACTGTCTTTTCTTCTTCTGAACCCTGATACGCTTTTGTCATCAAGCTGCTGTTTTGTGTACAGCTGTTGCTAGGTGACAGCCATGAAAGCAAATCGCCAAAATGGGGCATGCGCTTTTACTGAATCTTTTGGTTTTGTTACCAAAACCAAATTACAGAGAGCCACTTGCCTTTATCTGCCGCAAAAAAAAAACATTCAAAAAATGTTCAGAACATCTGATATCTGCAGAAGTCGTTTTTGGTTGAGACAAGCAGACATTATCACTGTTTGCACTGGGTCAGTATCGCCAAGGTTGGTGATACACAGACATACACACATGAATGAATGTTATAAAAACGATATTTTGTTGTACAGTTGGTGGTTCACTTCCGTTATGTGGTACGATTGCATTCATATCAGAAGTCAACTGGACCAGAGTTCGCACGATCCATACCCCAGATCACCTCTTTCAGGTGGATTTGGGGACAGTACACAGGTATACACCCGAGTTCAGAAGGCAGCATTCACACTAGCTAAACATACCATACACTGACGTCAAACGAACCCATGTACGGACCAAAAGTGCTAGTGTGAAAGCACCATAAAAAAACATATTAGAGAAAAAAGGAACTATAATTAGTCTCAGTAGCTTAGAACATTATATAGATCAGAAAAATGTTGAGTAGAATAGAAGCTTAACTGAGTCTAAAGGGCTTTTGAGTTTTTAATTGGAAATTTCTGTCAATTTGGAATGTTTAGAATCTTGACTCATTTGAAAATTCCATTAATGTAATTAATTGTAATTATTAAGTAACATAAAGTAAACGTAAATCTATTATTATAATTAACTCTGCTATTTTTGGAAGTTTGGTTTCTGGGAGGATTATTTGAGTGTTGGTATTCTAGGTATGATATTCTAGGTATTTTCGTTGGTTGCTAGGGTGATGCTATGAAGATGCTAGGACATTTTAAGTGTTTTACATTGTGGTACAGTTCCTATATTGTTCCGTAGAGTTGCTTGGGTGTTGGTAGATAATTATTATCCATTATGGCTTTGCATGCTTCAGATCTATTAGAA
The DNA here is from genome assembly GCF_903798145.1 of Danio aesculapii. Classification (NCBI taxonomy): domain Eukaryota; kingdom Metazoa; phylum Chordata; class Actinopteri; order Cypriniformes; family Danionidae; genus Danio; species Danio aesculapii. The sequence continues at coordinate 13,218,629 of NC_079457.1, read as the reverse complement.
AAATATTAGACAAAAAAGTCTAATATATTGAATACATTAGAAACACGTGGGAAATGAAATCACACATGAGTTCAATGGCCTTCTGAGTGTTTATTTTTGAATTTGTGTCCATGTGGGATGTTGCTACAGTATAATTGTCAATATAAGACAGTATATAATTGGAGAAATTAGAGTATTTCTATTAGAGAAAGACTATACTAAAAAAGTCTAATCATATATTGAATAAATTAGAAACACATTGGGAATGGATGCTCAAATGAGTTCAAAGGGTCTGTAGTCTTGGCTTATCAGTCCATGGAATTTTTGATCATCATTTTTTTTTAGGAAAACCATAAGTCATATAAATAAGAAGAGATAAATAACACAGTCAGACAGTCTAATCTGAGTTTGATGGTTGTAGCTTAAAAAGCTCTAGGATGAGATTTGTTTAGAAATTTTGACTACTAATAATAATCTTACATAATCATAATAATAATAATGACAAGAGTAATAATATGATTAATAATAATAATAATAATAATAAGGTCCAGTAGAATTCCAGAATGTTGGCTTTCTCAAGCCAACAGAATTAAATGGGAGAAAAGTGTCTTTGATTGACTTGTTAGGACTGAGGGGTTGTGAACTGTGCGCGGAATGTACAATAAAGCGGTTGCTGTGGTAACTGGAGCACACCGCTGGATGAATGTGCGCTCGCGACTTTCCACGGAAGAGCCAGAGACCTTTGGGGATGTGGGAGGGCTGATGTCAGTGAATACTGACAGTGCACATCCCAAATTATACCTGCATCTGTCTGCGCAGCATACCAATATGTGATATTTTTATAACTCGCATTCCCAGGACTCCAGAACGAGGCGGTGAGCAAGCACAAGCTCCGTTTGATTCCACTTCTAATGAATTGCGACGTGGTTTGATTTTTAAGCAAACCACACGAGCAACATTTAGCAGATAAACCTCTTTTAAAGCCTCCAACGTTGACAGATGTTTTCTCTGGAATCTTGGTTGGATTAGTTGAACGTTTCACTCGTGTTTTGTTTGTCTCCCTCGCTCACGTTGGGCCGTCGACAATGTGAATTCAACGTGTTTTTTTCTCTCAGTAACAGGCTGTGAATAATTAAAAGCTCAATTCAGACACAAAGCTACTAATCCCAGCCCTGTGCACTTCAGACTCATTCACTATGCCTTTTATCTGCTCTGCAACATAGACATCATAGATTTAGATAGTGGACACTACGGGGAATTATTTTTCTCTCTCTCTCTCTCTCTCTCTCTCTCTCACAGGCTTAATAGGAATATTTTCAAAGAGAATTGCAGATAAACGTCTTTATGAGAGTTGCTCAAACAATCTGACACTCTTTGGCTCAGCGCTTATGTATTATCTAAATCGATGCAGCAACTTTTTCTTTTCTTTACACAGACTTTCCGATAAATATTTGACAATGATCGCTTTCTTTTGTAGCTGAAGAAAAGCGCTCCGTAAACAAGCTTTCATTTAAAATGAAATTGGTCCCTGTCGACAGTAACACAGAGCTGGATGTTCTTTTAAAGTTTTTTTATATGGTGTATTTGAGGTCAGTTTTTATAAAACAGATTTGATTAGCTTCCTTTGTGCTCTGGAACAAAAGTGAGGGAAGATTGAATGGCTGTGAATATGGGAGAAATGTTGACTGAATTCTTCATCTTCTGCTTTTTTTTTTGTTGTTGTTGTTGAGCAGGATGTTAAAACACATTTGATTTTTATCAGACGTGACCTTCATCTGGTGATTTATAATTCCCCAATAGCCTGGATGGTCATTGTTTATGCTGAAATATTTATTGACTATTTAAAATGGAACAGAAATGAGGAGAACAGCAATAATGCACTATAATCAGTGTGGGAATTATACATAGACTATTTTTTAACAAGTAGTTCTATGTGCAAGCATAGGCATCTATTAAAATACACAATAAAAGTCTAATTTTGCCTTACCTTTTCAGGATATGTATACACACAAACACCTATTTAATAAGAAAATAGTTTTGTTAACACTTCCGGTGTCTATATACAGTACATCCAGTGCATGGAAAGTATTGATAGCACTTTACATTTTCCACAATGTTTTGTGTTACAGTCGTATTCCAAAATGGATTCAATTGATTGGTTTCCTCAAAATTCTACACACAATACCCCACAATGACAATGTGAAAAAAGATTTGTTGAAATTGTTGCAATTTTTTTAAAAACAAAAAACCTGAAAAATCACATGTACATAAGTATTCACAACCTTTGCTGTGAAGCTCAAAATTAAGCTCAGGTGCATTGTCTCCACTGATCATTCTTGAGATATTTCAGCAGCTTAATTGGAGTTCACTTGATCGGACATGATTTGAAAAGGCATACACCTGTCTATATAAGGTCCCATGGTTGACAGTGCATGTCAAAGCACAAACCAAGCATGAAGACAAAGGAGTTGTCTGTAGACCTCCAAGACAGGATTGTCTCGAGGCACAAGGCTGGGTAAGGTTACAGAAAAATTTCTGCTGCTCTGAAAGTTCCAATGAACACAGTGGCCTCCATCATCTGTAAGTGGAAGATGTTTGGAACCACCAGGACTCTTCCTAGAGCTAGCCGGCCATCTAAGTTGAGTGATCGGGGGAGAAGGGCCTTTGTCAGGGAGGTAATCATCAACCCGATGGTCATTCTGTCTAAGCTCCAGTGTTCTTCTGTGGAGAGAGGAGAACCTTACAGAAAGACAACCATCTGTGCAGCAATCCATCGATCAGGTCTGTATGGTAGAGTGGCCAGACAGAAGCCATTGGAATTTGCAAAAAGGCATCTGAAGGATTCTCAGACCATAAGAAACTCAATTCTCTGGTCTGATGAGACTAAAATTAAACATTTTGAAGTGAATGCCAGGCATTACATTCGGAGAAAACCAGGCACCGCTCATCACCAGGTTAATACCATCCCTACAGTGAAGCATGGTGAATCATGCTGTGGGGCTATTTTTCAGCAGCAGGAACTGGAAGACTAGTCAAGATAGAGGGAAAGATGAATGCAGCAATGTACAGAGACATCCTGAATGAAAACATCTATGAACCAAAGCACACCGCCAAAATATCAATTGAGTGGCTTCACAACAACTCTGTGAATGTCCCTGAGTGGCCCAGTCAGAGCCCAGACCTAAATCCTATTGTGGAGGTGCAGTGGATCTACTTCGAGCCCCTCCTGGGTGACAGAGCTTCTCACCTTATCTATAAGGGTGCGCCCTGCCAACCTACGAAGGAAACTCATTTCAGCTGATTCTACCCGATACACCTGAACCGGCCAATCAAGCTCTTTTTAGGTGTACTAGAAACTTCCAGGCAGGTGTGTTAAAGGAAGTTAGAGCTAAAATGTGTAGGAAACCGGCCCTCCAGGGCCGAGTTTGGACACCCCAGTTTTAAATAAACGCCTATGCTTGCACTTTAAACTACTGACTACTTTTATTTCATTAATTTGGCAACCAATTAATTTGCATTAAATTTCAGTTTGGTAAAAATAAATGTTGGTGTTCCATATGGGATGACACAAAACTAAGATTTCTGTTGGTCAAATGAAAGTCAAAACTCTGACATTTAAATACATCCATAAATAAAACAACAAAACAATTTAATTGAAGTCTTCAAGTCAAGAAACATATTGGAGACAAAAGCTTTAATGTTTTCCATCATTTCCATCAACAGAGTTGAACTAAGTTTTCTAATTTTTGAAGTTTGCCCTTGTGATAGCATTGCAAAAACAACAGTCATCAAATATACCGTGATTTATTCACCCTCAAGTCATTCCAAAAGTGAATTTCTTTCTTCTGCATAATGCCAGCAAAGTTATTTTGAAGGACAGGCCTTTCACTTGCATTGAAGTGACAGAAACTGTGAAAGAGCTTTCATAAATGTTCAGTAAGTTCCGTAGTAGAAAGAAAGCCATACAGGTATGAAAAGTGAATGAAAGAGAGTTAATTGTGACAGAAATGTGCTTTGACTATCTGTTGTTGACTAAGCAGTTGGTGGGGTCGACCAATTCAAATCAGCTCAACATATTGCAACAAAACTAAGATGTTATAATGTCATATATCCAGAAGGCTTACTAAATTAATAGAATAAATAAACAGTCATACTTTAAATTCATAAATGCTACGTATATCAAACAAATGATCATATCATTTTAGAAAATCATGATTGAGCAGCAAAATTAACTGTCCTCTCATTACATAAGGAAATGTTTAATCTCTGTTGAAGTAATGCTATCTAGATTGACATTAATATCTATTATTAGATAGCTCTCTGGGATATTTTATTTTGCTTGGACAGTCATGATATTTTAAGGTATGTTATTCCTAGAAAACAACCACTGAAGCTAATAACAGACTTACGCAGGCACTATAATTCATATTGACCATTAGTACTGTAAAAACATTCATATATATTTATATCAGGCCTGAAGCTTGTCGGGTGAAAGTGGGGTTCTTTTCCTCAAAACGTGGGAATTTTAGCAGTTATTCCATTCATTTTGTATGTAATTATGTGGTTTAAATACAACATTTTAGTGACATTTAAAGCAGTAATATGTGTTGGATTAGCTTGTAGTATCATAATGTGCATGATATTTGAATGCACCAAAAATATTAACTACAATTTTGTCAAATTGCTTTAGTATTTAGATACAACAACACATTTATGAGCCAAAATTATTATTTCCATTCATGACCAAAATCATTAAAATATTGAGTAAAGATCATCTTCCATGAAGACATTTTGTAAATTTCCCAGTGTAAAACATCAAAACCTATTTTTTAGTAGTATGGATTGTTAAAACCTTAATCTGAACAATTTTGAAGGTGGTTTTCTCAATATTTAGATTATTGAATGTCTTCCAAATAGTATCATATCCTTAAAAACCCTACATCAATGCGTTTTAGATGTATGAATCTCAATTTCAGAGAATTGAAACTGCTAACTGGTTTTGTGATCCCGGGTCATATATGTATTTAAACTGAAGGTTTTATAATATAGTTAATACCTACCCCCTGTCCTTAAGTGAAGTTTAATGTTAAACTAAATTCGATAGAAGCAGGGGCTCATGATTGACCCAGCTAGTCCACATTAGCTAATCACGATCCTCCAATCAAAATATCCCAAGTCACTATATACAGTTGAAGTCAGAATTATTAGCCCCCTTTAATTTTTTTCTTTTTTATATATTTCCCAAATTATGTTTAATAGGGCAAGGAAATTTTCACAGTATGTCAGATAATTTTTTTTTCTTCCGGAGAATGTCTTGTTTTATTTCGGCTAGAATAAAGGCAGATTTACATTTTTTAAAAACCATTTTAAAGTCATTATTAGCCCCTTTAAGCTATATATTTTTTGATAGTGTATTTTTTGAACAAACCATCATTATACAATAACTTGCCTAATTACCCTAACCTGCCTAGTTTAGAAATGTGTTGGAAAAAAATATCTCCGTTAAACAGAAATTGCGGGGGAAAAAATAAGCAGGGGGCCAATAATTCTGACTTCAACTGTGTATTAATATATATAGGGACTAAGTCGACAATAAAATGAGTGAATGAATGAATAATGTAATAGATCATTTTATTCATTGTTTTTTAAGGAATCTGTTATAACATAAAATGAAATTACAACCTTTACCCAATTGACTAGGTAAATAACAACTGCCTGGTAAATTCAACCCAAAACTCAAGAGCCACCAAAACAACAGCTGTACAGTGTTGTCTGTTGTCTTGCTATGGGCTGAATGGCTCACATGACTGTCACTAAAACTGCAATACTGTTTTTGTTTTCAAAAGCCTTTGCTTTCAGAATTTTCAAAAATGCAGTCTCCGTGTGGACTGAAGGCCAAAATAGAGAGAAAAAAAATAATATTTCAAATAAGAAGTATGAGTGTGTGTAAGGCCTCAGTAACTTTTGCTATAGTATCAGAGTCTGCCTTTAAGTTCAGTGGCAGTTTTATGTATCCTATATAGTTTTTGGGAGCTGTTATTTATTTATTTAGGATGGTCAAACTATATTTATGATTCACATCATAAACAACTCAAGCATTCAAACTTTTTGTTCTTCTTTTTTTCCAGAGATCGATAAAAATTCAGATTCACTCTGTAAACTTTGGGTGCAAAAATCACATTTTATACTTTCATGTCTTTTTTTTTTCTCTGTCTCACGGACTTTATGCATTATTAACTCATAGTTTCAAACTGCGTTACATACACTGTTACTAGCAAAACACTGCCTGCTTTCCTCTACATGCCACTGAACATCTTTGATGTAGAGGCATGAGCGAGCCAAACTTTTCTTGCATCAGTAGCAATAACTTTCCAAAGAGAGAGAGATCTCCAGTCACGTCCGCTGTATATGAATATGGAAGTTCAAACCAAGTCGAGCGAGAAGAAACATTATTTTTTTAACTTCACTCCCAGGAAGCATCTGACGAATCAAAGATTTCAGCATACACAAATGACCATCCAGCTATAAAGGCCGCTGTCAATCCCACCGCCGGATGAAGGTCGTAGGCAATAACAATCAACTGCATTTCATTATTTTGTCCAACAAGAAAGGAGGAGACGGAGAAGTAAAGTGAGAGAGAAAGAGTGACATGCATGCAAAAAGCGTTCCACCTCCTTCCTCCCCCAAACCTCTCAGACCAGCGGCCTCCCCCTCCACCTTTTCTGCACTCTCATTTATTTCAATTTGTCATGCTTTGCTCCCCCCCTCTGCGGGAGAAGCGGCGAGAGATGGGGAGAGAAATTGGTATCTCCGCTCGCGCCGTAATGAAACATTTAGATGCGAGCAGAGCTATGCCTCCGCATTAGCAGCGGCGATGAAGGGAGATGGCTCGCGGCACACAGCCCACTCCACCTAATACCGCTCTAATCCAGGTCAAAGTGGGACACTTCTTCTCCTTAATCAGTATTGGCACCTTCTTTCCGAGGATGTATTTATGGTATGAAAGGTCCAGCTGTGGAGCCGCTGCGGTTGATGCCACGAGCAGCTCTTTTTCTGACAGGCAATGGAAAAATAAATCACGGCTCTGCATTTGTATAGGGCTGGAGATCAAGGACAGGTGCCGAGATTGAAAATCCTATTGGTATTTCAGAGCTAGTGCCTTTCGTTGAGGACCTGAAGATATGAAATGTTTCGTGAGGAAACGCTGGGGTAAATAGCCGTCGGAGGGTAATAACGTCATCTATTATGATTGTTTTCTGGATGGGAACGGTTTTATACACGTCGTAATAACTGTTGTAAGTTTGGCCTAACCCAAAATGGAAATGTTATGAGGCGTTTTAGGTGTCAGGTGGTCTATATAAGACATCTTTAGATGCTTAGGAGTAGAATATGGAGCGTCAATTAAATCCCCTTCGCAATATATTCACCGGCTAGTTTGCTGTAAAATGCAAACGAAGAAGAATGTATCTGAAGTTTTAGCTCACATACAGTGCATCCGGAAAGTATTCATAGCACTTCATTTTTTCCACATTTATTTATGTTACAGCCTTATTCCAAAATGGATTAAATTCATTTATTTCTTTAAAATTCTGCACACAATACCCCATAATGACAATGTGAAAAATGATTTTTTTTGAAATTGTTGCAAATGTCTTAAAAATAAAAAACCTGAAAAATCACATGTACATCAGTATTCACAGCCTTTTGCCGTGCCAGACAGAAGCCACTCCCCACCTGGAATTTGCCAAAAGCATCTGAATATCAATGGAGTGGCTTCACAACAACTCGGTGAATGTCCTTGAGTGGCCCAGCCAGAGCCCAGATCTAAATCCTATTGAACATCTCTGGAGAGATCTGAAAATGGCTGTACACCATCGCTTCCTATCCAACTGGATAGAGCTTGAGAGGTACTGCAAAAAGGAATGGGCTAAAATTCCCAAGGACAGGTGTGCCAAGCTTGTGGCATCATATTCAAAAAAGACTTGAGGCTGTAATTGCTACCAAAGGTGCATCAACAAAGCATTGATCAAAAACTGTGAATATTTATGTACATGTGATTTTTAATTTTATATATATATATATATATATATATATATATATATATATATATATATATATATATATATATATATATATATATTTCCAACAATTTAAAAAAAATCTTTTTTTTTCTCATTGTCATCATGGGCTAATGTGTGTAGAATTTTGAGGTAATTAATTAATTTAGTCCATTTTGGAATAAGGCTGTAACATAAAAAATTTGGAAAAAGTGAAGCACTATGAATACTTTCCTGATGCACTCTACCTCACATTTTATTTATTATATCATACATTAAAGGGTTAATTCACCCAAAAATGTAAATTCATTTATTAATTCCTCACACTCGTGTCATTTCAATCCTGTGAGACCTTCATTCATTTTCTAAACACAAGTTAAGTCTGAGAGCGCCCTCAACCTCCATAGACAGACAGAAACAGTCCCGAGATGTCCAAAACTTAAAATAGTCAAAACTTCATATGATTACGGTTGAGCCATTGCAGTTACATGGAATGTTTTGACATATTTTTTCCTTTTCTGAACTTTAAATGTCTCTGGATCCTTGCTGGAAGGCTTTCAGATTTCATAGAAAATATTGTAATTTGTGTCCCAAAGATAAACAAAGGTCTCAGGGGATTAGAACAACATGAGGATGAGCAATTAGTTACATAATTTTCATTTTTGGGGTGAACTGACCCTTTAAATTCAGCATGAAATCAAAATTTCCTAAATTTATTTTGCTAGCACAGATTCTTAATTTTAAGGTGATCAATTAATGCATTACTTAATGCACTGATTTTTTTTTTATTATTTAGTTTTCTTTTATCAAAATCAATCAATTGGCTCTGGAATGGCATTCTTTTATTGATGACATCAGTTTGATGGCTTGGGTGAAATATGCTTAGCCATGCCCCTCCAACCATTAGTTTGCTGTGATTGAAAGATGAGAGGAGAAAAAAATGAAAAGCTCACCCCCAGTTGGAAATGCATCATCCTACTGACTTTCAATGCCCTATTTTGGGTGGAAGCAAAAGCACGCTGTTTTCTGTGTATTTCTTTAAATGCAAATAAGCTGCTGTTCTCTGCTCCTTTTTATGGGCGCTTTCACACTTGGTTCAATTGCCTGGACCGAACCCAAGTTTGATTAATCCCCCTTGCCACCTCTTCGGCTGATTTGTGTTCACACTGTCTTTTTTCCTTCTGAACCACGGTACACTTGCGTCATCAAGCTGCTGTTTTGTGTACAGCTGTTGCTAGGTGACGGCCACGAAAGTAAAGCGGCAAAACGGAGACATACGCATATCATGGTCATTCTGCTTTTACTGAATCTTTTATTTTTGTTACCAAACCAAAATACAGAGAGCCACTTAAATCTATCTGCCACAAAATCACGCGATGTCTCTAGAAGTCATTTTTGGTGGAGACAAGCAGACATTATCACCATTTGCACTGAGTCACTCCCGCTTGTCACCAAGGTAGGTGATATACAGACATACACACTGGAATGAACGTTATGAAAGTTTGTTGTACAGTTGGTGGTTCACTTCCAAAATTTGCTATGTATCGGAAGTTAACCAAGCCAGAATTCAGACAAACCGTACCCCAGACTACCTCTTTCAGGCGAACTCAGGTACGATCCATGGTGTGCGCACTCGAGTTCAGAAGACAGCGTTCACACTAGCTAAACGTACCGTACTCCGATGTCAAACAAACCCTGGTGCAGACCATTAGTGCTAGTGTGAAAACATTTTAGAAGAGGATGGAGCCTTTACAGCTTGTACCTAGCTTCTGTCCAGTAACAACAAACAAACCAAAAAAGCATGAGACCTTCGGATAATATTAAAACAAACTTTTTTGTATTATTTTTCTTTTGCATGTTCGTTTTAATCATTAAGATGTTGTTGTTAGTTGTTTTATTACATGAAACTCTATGTGTGCGCAGGCTGATAGGTCACCTAATCTACTCCTGCATCATTAACTACAAGGTGCAGGAGATTGGTTGCTGCCACCTCGGCAGTCAATGACCTTGCTCCTCATCAGTTTAAATGCTCCGCGTTGTTTTACGCTGTTATCTGCAGCGCGTTTTTGGAGACGCTCCTCCTGTGATCAGATCTGCTACGGGGCTACATATATTATGTTTGCAGCAGCGGCGTGTTATTTTCTTAGATGGCATGTCTGTGTAAATACTGGCAGTAGCAATTGTCGGTACTTGCTCTGTCATAATAATCAAAGCAGCAGCAGCAGCGGAGCAGATTTATTCCACCAAGACCAAATGCATCAACATTGCCATATAAATATTCACTACTATACTAAATCCCAAGAGTGTTTATGACAGAAATGCAATTATTTAACATTCAAATGTAAACTTATCATACTGCTGCATATATATATATATATATATATATATATATATATATATATATATATATATATATATATATATATATATATATATATATATATATGCCATGCAAGACCATAACCTTTAGTAATTGTGTGTCTTCTGCTACTGTACAGTCTCATTAACTCTCATTAACATTTCTAAATCAGGCATTTTTTTTCTTCTATGCTTATATTTGTTGTCAGTGAGGCATTCAAATCCCTGCATATGTCTTGTTGAAGTTTTTTTTATAAATTTACAGTGAGAAAATGTTTGTTTTGTTTCTGTTGCACTAGTTCGCATCAGCTGCTGTTTTCCAGCTTTTTCTGTATGTGACTCCCAACTGGTTATGTTTTCACAAGTTTTTCCCCAGTATTTTTAAAGAATGATGAAACCACTGCTTCACTTTTGCTATGTTGTTCGACCTTCAAGACTAAAGTTTAACCCTAGCACTCTATAAAATATATGATCGGATGAAAAGAAAGCACTTTAGGACTTCTAATGGCACGCTGTCAAGCTGAACAGCGTTTTGTGTGAGAAAATTATGCACAAAACAAGTTTCTTTATGGACTTTGTCACAATAAGTTGCATGGGTGTGGTTAACTGAAAATAAAGCCTTGCGTTTGGCTTGATTCATCATCCAAATATGTAATAAACTTCAGTTCCACAAAAGACTCCCTGAAATAAATGGTCAGACATGGCTGACAGAACATTAAAGTTTTGACAAAGTTCAATTAGAGTTGGGGTGAAATCAAACAATGGTCCGGTCTCTTGTAAAACAGCATTTGAGTAAATTGTTTTTTAATGAATGCCTTTTTAACAGCTTGAATCCTTTATTCTGTCATCACTGGACACACTTTATCTCTAGTCTAATAGCCACAAGTGCAAAGTGCTCAATATAATTCCTCTGAAGCTGCCACGGCTCTGTCAACGCTGACTGGACTTTCATTAATTCCACTCTGAAATCGATGGCTTCTCTTGTCACGGCTTTGCAATCAGTGCCATTTTTCCCCCTTTTTTTTCTCCCAGTCAGTGGTCTGCGCTCTGCAAGTTGGTGAGAGGAAGAGCAGAGAAGTGACAGAAGGGTCCGTCAGCCATAAGCAACGTGGTCCTGAGTGAAGTGTGTGTCCAGAAAGGGAATCCACCTCATGTTACCTTCAGCTATACTCTGACCCCCACCATTTCTCATTACTGTCACAGTTGTTTTGTCGCAGGAGGGCCTGGACAAAACAACTGTGGTACTGTGCCAAAGTTTGATGTCTGTAATATATTAATTGATCTAAAATGAGAATGAATTGTATTGTTACAATTTACAAGATTAAGGAATCTTTTAAGGGATAATCAATAGATTGTTGCACATTAGAGGATTTTAAATGCACTTCCTGGAGGCAACCACTTGGAGGCATTTACATTTAGAAGAGTGTTTCTACAGGTTGTTTGTCAACCCCACTCACCAGTGTGAAGAACACATTGTAAATGCATGGTGAATTTCTTTTTTTATCCATTAAAAATCCTTTGACACACAGCAAGCTATTGATTTTCCCACTTATACCGTGGTTATTTGCCAAGTTATAGGCTAGTTATAGCTAATTTTGCAGCACAGTAGTTGATTGAAATTGTATCAGTTATATGAGATGTTGACGCACCTAGTGCCTGTTTTTAACCTTTACACACCTACAATCACACCGGTGTGATCATCCTTGACTTGTCCCTGAATCGTACGATCACACCAGTGTGATTGGAACAATCAGAGCACTCGTCATCAACTGCTAAAATTCAAATCTGATAGTGTGAGCTGAGGCACAGAAAGAGGTGCACACAATGTATCCGTGCTTTCAAACAAATAACTTTTATTTTGGGTTCCAGACATTCCAATACACATTATTACACGCAAAACATTTTAGGTTTTTAAAATACATGCAGATGTCTACGAAGATGGCAATAATTATTATTTTTCAATATAACTGGACAATGTGCTTTGTTTATGTAGGATACACACTGTTTATGTTTCTAGAATATTTTCTCTATTCATCTTCCAGATGAACAGTTGCTTACCTTCATGTATTTCAGCAGAAAATTATGAATAGACATGACGTAAATCCAGCAGCTTGGATCCTGCGGTTGTTGCTTGAAGGGATACAGCTGCGATAGGAAATTAACGTGAAATATTTAAATTAGTTATTAAATTACGCATTAATTACATTTTATTGCCGTCTACACCTACCTCAACACTAAACCCAATACTCACAGTAATTTATTATGCTATATTGATGTGAGTATCCTAACTACTATCCTAGCTAATAAAATACAATTAATGCGCAATTTATTAAATAATATAAATACTTGTTAACTTCCGATCGCAGCAGTATCCCTTCTAGCAACTACGACAGTGCTCATTACCCGTCATATAACATATAATACGATCATTATTAAGCTGTTTAAAACACACAATATATGTTCTGTCACATATTTGAGAGTCAGAGTATTAGAAATTTCACAATATAATTAGAACATTTGTCAATATTTACAGAAAAGGGTGAAATTAAATAAAATACGACATATACATAGATCATTGGGGCTGGTGAGTCACATGGGAAACTTGACACGTCACCATGGGAACTTTAGAACGCAAGAGATTCTAAGTAACGGTCCCAAGAAATAAACTCACAAAGGAGGGTCAGTTGGAGTATTTAAAAATCCCACATGAAAGGGTTAGATTAGTCACAGGCAGAAAAATAGATCATGTCTGTGCATGTAAATGACACAGGCATATCTAATAACTCTTAGAAAAGTATTAACTACATTTTTGCAAATATTTTTGAGCATGTTTGCGAGTTCGTTGATCAACATTGGCTCCCTGCTTAAGCACACATTTGCATACCAGTCAAATTAAATAGAAAGGCTTAGAGTACAGCGGTAAAGTATACTTTGGACTTCAGAGTGTGAAGTCATTTTGTCCAAACTGTGAAAATACACATGCTTTACCAGTGCATCCAAAAAAGCATATTTACATACTATATAGTATGTGAGAAACAGTATGTTGGCTGAGTAGTATATCTGAATTGCTAGTATTTGAAAAAAACAGTAGGTAAAAATTACGTGCAACTAAATTTTTCTAACCCATAAGCCCACGCAAGAGAAAATATGAATGGAGGTAAAGCAACACAACTGATGTTGGGTAGGTCATCTGATACTGACAAATGGTGAACGTAATATGTCCACATTTCATTCATAGTACCTGCATTCACTATATAGAACATACTTTTCTAAAGGTTGTGTAGTAAGTTCAAATTCAAATGTAGTACCTACGACAGTAGTATGCGATTTCGGACACAGCTTATGTATTGACGAGCAAAACAAGTTGTTGTTTTTTTAATACAAATTGACATCTACTGACCTGCCATGTATATTATCAAATTTTTCAACCCAGCCTCACTCTGATTACATACCCCTATATACATTTCTGGAGAGAGCAAAATAAGTCCCAGGAGCTATTTTGTTTTCGGGAATCCACCAAAGGCCAATGTGTGCGCTTTTTTTGAGATCTCAAATTTCTCTCATGAGTGCCATTCGCGCCTGATCTTCTCGAATAAATCAACCAAAGGCCACAGTCGACTGACTGACCGATTGACTGACCCACCCTCCTCCTTACCTAAACCCAACCACAGTGTTTTCAAAAGCAATCCAGAAAAAAAAAAGCCATCGTCTGATTTTTACCACGTTTTCAGATTTTACCACATTCTAACCCTGTTATTTACTTGTTTATTTTTTTGTTTGGCTTTTGTTTTTGTCTTACCTGCTGTCTGGAACCGTTTTTCACTGGACTCGAACCCCGTCGTCGTAGTCAACTCCACTCTGCATCTCAAGTTCACTGAAAATAGCTTACAAAAATTGTTAATCTCTAAAGCGTGGAGTTAATCCACTAAAAAATGTTTGTTTTGGTAATCTTCAATCAAAGTTTGACCATTTTCTTTTTCGTTACGAGTGGCAGGAAGACTCTGTTTACGTCATTTTGATCCATTCTACCACAATCTTCTTAGCCACGCCCCTTTTACTAGTAGTTTGCTACAAGGGAATGATTTAGCAAAAAGAAAACCCGCCCCCTACTCAATATTCCGTTTCAGTTGGAAGTATCAGCATACTGCAAAGGGCGTCTCAGCAATTTCCGGTTCACAAAGACTTTAAAGGAGTACAAGGAATTAAAAGGGAAGTAAGAGAGAAAAATAGAGAGAGAGAGACACACAAAGTGTAATTTGTCAGCTGTCGCGCTCTCATTCCGGTTTGATGTCACCCCATTACAGTATTTGTCAGTGGTATTGTCCGCTCATGACAGATCCATAATTTCAAAAGAATGATCACACAGAATGCCTAATCGCTCTCTCTCCTCGACCGCTTCTCCATGCCGAACGGACACGCTTAGCCAAACTTCTGCGACATTAGCACCTCGGCGTATCACTGATCATTCATTAGGACGGTATTATGCCGATGCAGGGTCAATCTAACTCTCACCACAGGCTGTCAGGAGACTCGATCAATGTGTAATTATATCTGACCACCGTCATAAATAACCCAGCTTGCAAGTTCAAGGTTGAGCTTAATTGTGTTACTCACATTGCTCATGCGCTATTATGCTTCTGTTGTATCGAGCCTCAAAAGCTGGTCTTGAGCTTGATGTTTAGCCCGTGAGCTACGGATAGATGGATGGATGGATGGGAATTGCAGCCTTAGGACTGAAAAATAATCTCGGTGGTAGTTTGATCAGTTGCCTGATTTATTATGGTTAACACACTTTAAGGAGCTTATAGACAGAATGAAAAAAACTGTCTGTCACGGTAGAGTTGTGTGAATGTGTGATTTCATTGGCTAAGAGAGAGAGAGAGAGCTTTTTATGTAACGTTTGTTATATATACCTGTATATTTGTGTGTGTGTGTGTGTGTGTGTGTGTGTGTGTGTGTGTGTGTGTGTGTATCTCTGATAAATAAGTTGTGTGATGACAATGAAACGACAAAACAAGAAAGTACTGAACTAGTGAAATGTATTTAATACTTTATATAATAGGCTTTTTTGGTGATGGCAGCTTAGAGACACCTCTCATATGGAGAATGAAGTCACATGCATTGCTCTGGTGCAAATTTTTATTTTTTTCCACAGACTTCAACAGTGTAAAAATCTTGATGGTTCTGTGGGTCTCGTCTATCGTCTATCTCATCTTTAGTTGGTATTTTATATTGGATTAAAGTCAGGTGATTGGCTGGGCCATTCTACAGCTTGATTTTCTTTCTCTGAAATAATTTGAGTTTCCTTGGCTGTGTTTTGGATCATTGTCATGCTGAGATGTCCACTCTGGTTTCATCGTCATCATCCTGTTAATGTAGATGTTGGACTGAAGAAGCTTATATTAATTTACAACGATAAAGAGCAGAGGGTTGCTGAAGAACTACTGAGAGATTTCAGCTGCTGTCTGGGCTTTCACTGCTTTTCTACACCTCCCTGTCTTCATGTGTTCAATACTTTTCCCTGTGTCATTTCATTACTTATAGCTTAATTTGTACGCTAATTAAAATTGTTTTCTTTGCATATATGGATTGTTACTAACATCTGGGGAAAATTTCAAATCAACATCACCTTTAGAAATATGCATTCTGTTCAATACATATTTCCCCCCAATTTATTCATACCCCTGGGTTTGAATATATGTAAATGTATTTTTAAAGAATATATGTGCACATTAAATTCTGTTGTCAAAGTTAAGTTCAATATGTAAAAATTATTCTTCATTCAATATTTGTAAATATCAATATTTTTCATGAAAATTAAATTACAATATATGTTCCACAAATAACATTCAAATTTCATACAGCATAACAAATAACAGATATTTGTGTAAAAATAAAAACATACTAATTTAGACATGTATTTAAAGTATTTTTCAAGTAGTGATTTGTAGAGTAGTGGTTAAGTAGATTTAAATGACAATAGACCTTTTTCACATTTCCGGGTTTCTCAGTGGAAGCCATCATGGCTGGGAAAACTTAGAGCGCAGTAAATAGGAGAGTACAACATTTTTTTTAAAATTATTTACAATCTTATTTATAATAATAGAAGAAAAACTCTACGATGGAGTTATAAAGACTTTCAGAAAAAGGAAAAAAATTGTGTAAGACTGATGACGGCAGTAAGAGAAGAGAATAATGTCAAATATACTCTCAGCCCCAAATTTACTCAGCTGCTTCTTTAGAAACGCCTCACAGAAGCGGTAATTTGCTTTTTGTAATTTGAAGCAAAGATGTTATAAAGAATACGTAAATACATATAAATGTTCATACGTTTTTTGTTTTTTCAAAAATCAAAATATAAATTTTTTTTCTAAGGATTTAAGATGCTGAGGATCGTTAAACGTGCTATAACCGGCTTTTGAAAAGAGTCCATTGATTATTATTTTGAGGTACGGTACTTTTAATATGTTATCAAATGCCTGACAGTTGTTTGTATTTAAACAACTGTTACACTTATTGAACACTAATTTATGCTATGAATGTTTTTGTTTCCCTTATTTGTGTATTGATATGTATGTAAACTTGTCTGGCCCAGCAGCAACACTGACTCAGCCAATAGAGTGTCTGCTGTTAACTCCGATCAGCAGAGATAGCCTAGCAGAACAGTACACCTCATATATCAGTATCTCACACAAAATAGTAAACAAAATAGTCACAAAAAAAGAGTTAAAATGACATTTTATACCTGGTTTTAGTGTTGCCATGGAGCATGCCAACCAAGGGCACAAGCTCAAGTGCTTCCAAAAGCCCTCGCTACCATTGTGCTCTCAATCCATAAATTTGTCTAGCAAAAAATCAGCTATTCAACAGAAAGCCACTCCAGCCCAAGTGAACTTATGATTTTTAAAAAAAAATATGTATTACAAAAGAGCACTGAAGGAGAGACTGTGTCCATATTTAGAGACCTGAACATTGCAGAGACCCACAATGTCAGGAGCCTTGTGTTTGGATAATATACAGTATGTACCGTAGAGCCATTTACTCACAGTATACAGTTCAGTCAGATTTTTTGGTCAATCCAATGGTAAAGTAACTAAAGTATCTGCCCTCTAAAATCAGTCATTTAAGATAGTAATAAGCTAGTTGGTGCAGGCTACAAAACATATAGCCTAGTTAATGTAAAGTCAGATAGTTCTTATCTGTGTATAGATTTATTTGTAATTTTAAGATCGTAGCTGTATGTAAAGTAAAATAGATTACCGAGCTTTCTTTTATAGAGGCAAAATTCTATTCCATTATACCAGACCTGGACGATTTACACCTCCTGGGCCACAGGCGGCCCACTGGACTTTTTTGATCGCCCCGCGTGAAGTATTTACAGGGCCTTGCAATGTGTCTGATATTGCGAGTCAATTTGCGTCTTTTGTGCGCTCAGTTTCGTTATTTCAAATGGAAATGCGCGGGTTCAGCGCGCAAATAGAAGGAATGTACATGCGTTGAAAAAGTCAGAACATTTCAGAGAGCTGCAAGCGAACCACAAGTCATTGTATGGAATAACACAGTAATAAAAGTGGACTAATTACCTCAGAGTAACGATTTGACAAATCCAGATACAGATCCTCTTTCAGTGATGATCATTACATCAAATATCCACCTCACATTCAACCTGAATTCAGTGCACTTGTTCAGCCCAACACAGGCTAGAATTCTTTCACTGAACATAAAACAATAATGAATGAATGAATAAATAAAAATTAACTATGTGAAGCAACCAAACAAACAACCCTGTCTTACATGAACAACCCTTCATATATGAAGTTGATATTGTGATGCTGGTCTTTAAAATATGTTAAAATACTTTTTAAACTTTATTCAATAAACTTTCAGAAAAACTCTAGTTTCATAGAATATGTGTGTGTGTATATATATATATATATATATATATATATATATATATATATATATATATATATATATATATATATATATATATATATATATATATATATTTATTTATTTATTTATTTATTTATTTATTTATTTATTTATTTTTTAAACAAATTAGCTGTATTGCTCTGGCCCTCTTAAACCGCCCCTAAGTCTAATTTGGCCTCTCAGAAAAAAGTTAATTGCCCACCCCTGCATTATATATATATATATATATATATATATATATATATATATATATATATATATATATATATATATATATATATATATATATATATATACAGTTTCTAAAAAATTAAGAGAGAAATTGGTTGGAATAGCCTTGATTTTTCAATCACAACAAATGAATCATATGAAAGCGTAAACTGCTTTAGAAATACCATGTCTCTCTTCATTTAGGGTGAATCCAAATGTGTGCATAAGCTTGTGTGTAAGCTTGAAATTAATTTAATAAAATGTTCATTAAAGTTGCTTTTATAGGTTGCAGGGTGTTTCAGATGACAAAAATGTGTCTTATATTCCATAAAATGTTAATTGAATCACTGGTGTAATTACAGTGTGAAAAAGTTGGTCAATTTTCATGCCAGTATTTGCCATTATAAATCACATTTTGTTCCTCACTTGTCACATAAGAAAAACTCTTTTTAGGATCAAATCCCCACTTGCGCCTTTTATAAATGAAGCCTACTTTATATTTACAGCCTGATGTGTTCCTGTGATCAGTTCTTTGAGTTCAATGAGTTCAAAGTTCTGCCGTGGTGTCAACATGTCAGCTGGGATTACTGACGCTCACTAGAAGATTCACTTTATAATCGCCAGTGCTCCCGTTCATAGTCTTTCTTTCTTAATGAGACAATTGTGTAATTGCCTAGTGATTTCAGAGGGTAATAGATTAAACTAATCCTCTCAACAAAATATCTGTGTTTCCTTCTTGCCAAAGAAACTTTCCTATTACCAGCTAAAGCCAATTAAATTGCACTGTTGGATTTACAAATGTAATCAATAGATAATTGTCTAGGGCTTCTTTCAACCGCATACTGATGGCAGACCACACGCTGCTTTTGTATTTTCTAATCTTAAGTCATTTTTTTTTTTCTTTATTACCACTTATGCATCTCCTATCAAACACGGAGGAGGTGTGTGTTTCTATAGTTCGCATTAATGAAGAAAATTGTAATGTTTGGCCCCTTGAATTTTCTTCTCATTTATGAAGCACATTAAAGTCCCCCTGAAATCAAAATGGAAGTAACTACTGTATACGCTATAGTGTGCTTCAATACAATGACCGCATTTACGCTTAGAAGGTAAAAGCATTCAAATATTAGTTTCTCCCTTTCACCAATAAGAATCTATTTTGTTTTTCATCACTAAACCCTTCAGCTTCTCATCAGATTTTCTAGCCAATCAGATGCTCTCTAATATCTGAAGCATCCGCCCTCTATAAGACAAGGCTGAAATTAGTCACTTATCAACACGTGGTACTGAAAGTTTGCCTAAACACTTTAGAAAATAAACAAGTTGAGCTGTGATATAAAGGGCATTCTATTGGCTATTTGAAAAAAAAATGGGGAGGAGCTACTCTCTATGTTTCAGTTCAATTACATCATAAATTGAATAAATATGTGAATTTCAAGGTACTTCATTGTTTTGATTATATTTAATCCCAATCCCAATTCTATTTTTGTAACCCTACCCCTTTCTCTTGGCTCTTGAAACAAAGTGTGAAGGGGAAGGGCTTTAAAATTTACCCCTAAGAAATGGGACGGCGGTACAACACCTGGAGATGTCATGATTTCAGCATTGTGTCATTGCAATCTCTTGCTTTATATGAGATAGACGATCCCGACTGCTGTACTTAGTCTAGTTGCATTATTTTTTGGTGTTTATCTTCAGGAAATCACTGAAGGCAACGATATCATGTCATCATAACAATATAATAAGTCCGTGACTGTTCTGTGCATTTACACTGTGGTCATATCTGACAAGGTTCTGCCACTCTGGTCTTGTATATTCTTGTTTTGGTGGCAAAGTCCGGACGCTTGCTCTGTATTATCCTGTATGTTATACTCAGCTCGAGTTTTCTCTGGTTGAGCACTCGTTTTCTGTCGTTGTGGTTTCTCTGTATGAGAGCCGTCATGGGCACGCGCAGACCGTGCGTGCTCCCGCTTGATGCGAGCGTGAGGGGTCTGTGCGTGCTTGGAATGCTCTCTCTTGTTCTCGTGTTTGTGTTTTGTTCTGTCGGCATCATGCTGTTTCATTCTCAACGTCTCAGTCTGGTTGGTTTTGCTTTCGGTTGGCGCTGAGATGAAACATGCGCGTTGCATATGTGTGAGCGCACGGTAAGGTGTTTTCATCTATCGTGTTGTCCAAGCACGTTGCTGGGAGTTTAAATTGTGGCCGCGTGCTTTTGTTGTGTGCTTCAGTGTTGTGCTTTTAGTTCCAGTCCTGAGTGTTCTCGTTCTGATCCCTGCCAGCCTTCCCATTCTAGTTTGTTTTGTTTGTTTATTTGTTTTATTAATGTTTTCCCCTTCGGGGTTGTTTTTTTATTTTATTAAATGAATAACCATTCAATCTGAACTTGGGTCCTCACCCCCTTTTCCCCTCACCTGAATCTTGACAATATCATCTATGTAAACACACGAAAACAACATTTTGTTATACCAGATGCTGTAAAAAGCTAATTTCCAGCTACTAGACTTTTCTGACAGGGTATTCCAGTCATCGAGTGTCAGAATGTTGTGAAACTGCTATACAGAAGTTATTATTATGAATTATAGATAGCAAAAATTAGTGGTTTTAATTTTAGCGTTTTGTTTTTTTTAAAACATGAAAGCCATTATAAATGTATTAAAACATTCTTGTTTGTTGTAAAAATTTGTAACAATAACCGCATTTCCACTATAGGGCCAGTGCGAGCCAGGGCTTTAATCGGGCCAGGCCGGGCCAATAGCCCGGGAGGTTGAGAAATGAGGCCGAAATCATGTCGCGTTTCCACTGTCGGGCTAGTTGCTCGCAGCACGTCACGCAAACACCGCCCCCAGAACGTCCCCCGAATCAAACGTGTCACAACCCGTCACACAACCCGCCCACTTCAGCGGGAACAAAAAACTCAAATTATAACCACAAACACAACCTGGCATGAGAGCTGGAAGATGGAGAGCTGGAAGATGGAAATCACCGTAACCCCCCCCCCCCCCCCCCCCCCCTCAATCCAGAACTGGATTTCTGATATGATATCTGTTATTCAGATGGAAAGACGATGGAACTTCAGATGGAATTTTTACGGACTAGCTCCACAAGAGAATTTTTGGCTACTTGCGGTCAATTTCTTGATTTATTTGACAAATCTGCATCTTAAGAGCAATCCAGTGACCCCTCTGAGGTTTCAGCTATACACCCTCTCTAGTTTTGATTGTATGTTTTGTGGCTATGATGTTTTGTTTTTTTTTTTTTTTTTGTTCTTTTGTCTCTTTTCTTTGTTGTTTTCTTTTATATTGTCTTTTGTTTGTCTAAAGTATGAGCCAATGTTTGTTCTTTTTCTGTGTGCGTGTGTGTATATAAATATATAAATGCTTAAAATAAAGTTAAAAAATGCTTTAAAAATAAGTTAAATCTTTGTATACTAGAAATATATGTACTGTATATCATTTATTTAAAAAATGAGGGCAATACATTATAGATTAATTTTATTAAAAAATATTATATTAATCTTGTTTTTGAATTCAACTATAGCGGTGCGGCCAGGTAGGGGGTCTACAAGACATTGTGCCGAGGGGCCTCTGAATTCTTAATCCGGGCCTGTGTAGATAGTAGTGTTCTTGTGTCACACAAAAAAGCCTATCTTTGGTTGAGTTTTTATTCAACAATATTTATTCTGATGATTTTGAATCTTGCACCTAAAAAATATCCTTATTTACAAAAAACAGCAAAAAAATAATAAATAATAAAACGTATACTGCAATAATATAAACTAAACTAAAACAAAGTAATTTCAAAATATAAGAACTAATAAATACTAGTAAATCTCCCTCTAAAAACTAATTAAAACTAACCGAATTTGAAAACAAAAAGTCTAAACGAAATAAAAACTAAAACTAATGAAACATCCAAAACTATTATAGCCTTCCTTTAGCCTAAACTAAACGTTCTTAAATGAACATCAGTTTACCTGAGATACAAAACTACTTACAAACTATAGAGATACGAACTCATTCATTCAATTATTCATTAATTCATTAATTCATTCATTCATTCAAAGCAAACAGCTATACAAATAAAAGGTGTCAAATAAAATACACTACTGGGCTGAGCTGGGTCAGTCATTTTTTATTTGATCAGTTGAAATGATGAGCCCAAATTCTATTGCTGTTCTAAAATGAGCTCATTTAATTCTTCTCATAGAGCTCCTCGTCTCTCGATGGACGTCCCACCCCAGGGATTTATAATGAGTGTGAGATGACCTGATCTGATACTCCAGCAAGACGGGGTCAGGCAGCAGCGCAGAACCGGCCGCTCTGTGTGATCGTGGCTAAAATGAAATCAGAGCGAGCGTCGGTGACACGGTTACCCCAGCCTAACTGACTGTGATTACCTCTTTCTAACCTCAGACCTCCAGTTCTTGGACTTGACCCTTGACCCGCCGAGGCTGCTGGAAAAATTACAGACAGAATCGCTTACAGTACATACTGCAGCTGATTCTGAGAGACAGCAGTGGGTTTAAATCAGATTGATGCTTCAAAGTAAAATCTCATACTCCTTTTTTTTGTTGAGAAAAAAAGCAGGGATTATATAAAATAAACCTGCTCATCCATGAAAGATAAATGCAGAAAGGGACAGGATAATATGGAGAATCTCAATGGTCAATCAGTTCATCACTGCATCTGGAATGGCTCACCAGTTCAGTGCTAAATAATCTTGACATACAGAGTGTCTGTGTTCAACAGAATTTGGACAGAAAGCCTCAGTCATCAGCAGAAGAGATCAAGTTTGCATGGGTTTCCTTCAGGTGCTCCGGTTTCCCCCACTGTCCAAAGACATGCGCTATAGGTGAATTGAATAAACTAAATTGGCCGTAGTGTATGTGTGTGAATGAGTGTGTATGGATGTTTCCCAGTACTGGGTTGCAGCTGGAAGGGCATCCGCTACTATGCTACTACGCTACTATATGCTGGATAAGTTGGCGATTCATTCCACTGTGGCGATCCCTGATGAATAAAGGGACTAAGCCAAAGGAAAATGAATGAATGAATGAATAATTCTTTATTTGACAGGGGTCCAGTCCCTGTGCAGGAAATACAATCACATAAACGAAAACAAATCAACAAAAAACATAAACACAATACCAAAATTAAAAAAATGACATCAAGATTAAAATTTTCATACCTAGAAATGCCTTTTGTCACAACGCAAAATGAGTAAAATTGTTATTTAAAGCTGAAAGCAATGAAACAGTAAAAAATGGCCTGCCCAGAGCCCTGACCGAAACCTGATTGGAAATATCCTTGGTGACAAAGTAATGTCTAAAATACCTACTGCAGAGAGTGCAATAGTGACAGAGTGAGAGACTAGTGTTCTTTTTCTAAAGAAGATGATAAATGAATATGTTTGATATAATGAAACATGGGCAGCATGGTGGCTCAGTGGGTAGCACAATCGCATCACAGCAAGAAGTTCGCTAGTTTGAGCCCCGACTGGATCAGTTGGCATTTCTGTGTGGAGTTTGCATGTTCTCCTCGTTCGTGTTGGTTTCCTCTGTGTGCTCTGGTTTCCCCCACAGTCCAAAGACATGTAGTATAGGGGAATTTAATAAACTAAATTGGCCGTAGTGTATGTGTGTGAATTAGTGTGTTTGGATGTTTCCCAGTACTGGGTTGCAGTTGGAAGGGCATTCGCTGTATAAAGCATATGCTGGATAAGTTGGTGGTTCATTCCGACCCCTGATGAATAAAGGGACTAAGCTGAGGGAAAATGAATGAATGAATAGTTCTTTATTTGACAGGGACAATGTACAATCAGAGAACTGCCCCAGAATTAGCTACATGACTACATTTAATCTGCAGTCCCTGGGCAGGAAATACAAATCACATAACAAAAACATAAAAACAATACCATAATAAAATAAATGACATCAAGATTAAAATTTTCATACATTAAAATGCCTTTTGTCACAAAGCAAAATGGGTAACATGGTTATTTGAAGCTGAAAGCATTGAAATAGTAAAAATGGCTTGTCCAGAATCCTGATCTAAACCTGATTGGAAATATCCTTGGATGACAAAGTGATGTCTAAAAAATCTACTACAAAGTGTACAATTGTGACAGGGTGAGAGACTAGTGATGTCCTATTAGAGACTAGTGATCTTTTTCTAAAGAATATGATAAATTAATATGTTTGATACAATGAAACATGGGCAGCACGGTGGCTCAGTGGATAGCACAATTGCCTCAGAGCAAGAAGGTTGCTGGTTGCTGCCGTGTTCACGTGGGTTTCCTCCGGGTGCTCTGGTTTCTCCCACAGTCCAAAGACATGGGCTACAGGTGAGCTAAATAAGCTAAATTGGCCGTAGTATATGTGAGTGTGTGCAAGAGTGTGTGGGTGTTTCCCAGTGTTGGGTTGTGGCTGGAAGGGCATCCGCTGCATAAAACGTGCTGGATAAGTTGGCGGTTCATTCTGCTGTGAAAAAGAAAAGAAAATGAATGAATGAACAATGAAACGATTGATCACATTTGAGGATGAGCGTTGTTTTAGTATTATATTATATGTAGTTATATATACTAAATAGGGATGTGACAAGATCTCGAGCTACGAAATCGCGATGATTTTTTTCATCAATGTGAAAAGTTATCTCGTGAGTTGTGATGTTATGAGTGTGAGAGTGAGCTTAGCACTGAAGATTGGAGGCAGGATTGAATTTGACCTGCAAATCAAGTGCTTATCACATACCTGGCAACCCAAGCTGCCTTGGTGTTGCGCGTCACTTGTTTGCTTAGGCGGGTTCAAAGGTTGCTGTGTCCAAAAGCAAAGACTGCTACAACTGCCACCAGTTGTCCATAATCATCGTAAACACAAATCAAATAAAGACATAAAATGTTCCTATTCTCTCTGCATTATTGAAGTGCTGTACAGACATGTAAACAAAACTAATATTTTGCAGTGTTTGCATGCCCTTTACAGCATATAATGGATTAAAATATAAGTAAATAAACTTCATTAGAAGTTGATTTAAAAAAAAAAAGCACCTAAATAGTTTTGAATTTTGTTTTTATTATTATTTTTTCAATTGAATAAAAGATATGAATAATTTTCCATTCATATATTTCATCGAGCATTCAAAAAAGTATAGAAATCTCATCTCATGTCGTTCTCGTGTACCCAATCTCACGTCTCGTCTCATCTAGTGAAATTTCTGCCATGAAACTATGCGTGCGCAGGCTGACCCAGGGATTGGTATGCCACAGGAGATTGTTTGCGGTCACCTCGGCAGTCAATGAGCTTGCTCCTCATCAGTTTAAACAACATTTTATGCTGATAAGTTGTGCTTTTTTAGAGACCCTCCTCCACCCCAGATCCAACTGTAATTAGATCTGCTACGAGGGTTCCATATATGTTATGTTTGCAGCAGCAACGTGTTATATTCTCAGACGGCATGTCTGTGTATATACTGGCAGTAGGATGTTTCGGTACTCTGCCATAATAATCAAAGCAGCAGCAGCAGAGCAGATTTATTCCGCCAAAACACATTAACATTGCCATATAGATATTCATTACCATACTAAATCCTGACAGTCATCTTTTCAATTTGTATTTCTTTTTTTAGTAAAAGCGTCTTAGAGTCGAAATAATACTTAAATAAAAAAACGTACCTAAACAAGTTCATTAAGTGTCTATAAAAGAGAGAGAATCGAGCAGTAGTATTGTCTCATGGGTGCTGTTGTTAGACTGAATGAAGTTGCCTTATTTGAATGGACCTGATTGTATTTTAATGCAACTCTTGCATTTTCTCTCCTTTGTGAGTTTTAAGAAAAAGGCAAAAAAACAACAACAATATGAATAAATGATCAGAGGCGGTTGTTTTCAGCATCTGTGACATTATATTTCGCTCTCCTGACATCTCTGCCCGTGTTCAGCTGCAGTTTTAAAGGACGCCGAAACCCATTTTCAATTCAGCCCCAACGCAATCCTTCAGCGCCGTGATTTGGTAGCATCTTTGAAGAGCGCCGCTGTGTCCTTCAGCCTGTAAATGGAAAAATAATGCATCAATAACATTGCGCCCATTGTGAGGAGACTGGTGTGGTGCGAATTAGCAAAAGATGTTCAGTACGAGCTCTTCACGCACAATACTCCTAAACACACACAGACGCTGTCATTTTACCGTGGGCCCGGTTGCCATGGCGATGCATGGGTTTGGAGGTCTGCATGGACACTTGCAGTTTTTCAATACATTAAGACATAATGGCAGTGCCTGCGCTGGATACGCCAATTTGTGCCTGTGCAGCTCGGCCTTATTGTCGCACTCTTCTCTTGTTATTTTCTCTCGCGCTCTCATTTCTTTTCTCCCTTGATTCGTCCTCCTTATTTACACACATACACACTCACGCGAAACACCATTATCCTTCCAAGTACCTTGAAAACAGTACTGGAAACATTTGCGTATAGCGTAGGCATGTTTTCATTTTCATTTTTTCTGGAATTGTATGGTAATGTCAGCCTCGCTAAATAACAATATAGTGTGCAAAGCCAAATGAAAATGGTTTGAGGCAGCGCGCCGGCACAGGTGAGTATTTTTCCGAAACAAGGAAAGCCAGTTGATATGGTTTTGCATGATTTTCTAGCTTGTCTGGATCTGTTTTGTATGATTATCAACCTTTCCAAGATTGTCTGTATCACCTATTACTTTGAATACCAATAGAACCTGTGCATGCCTAGTATACGCAGTGACATATCCTTTTTAATAAACAAAGACACACATTTACACAACTGTAATAGTACAACTGAAGGTTTTCAATGAAATCTCCTAACCTCCTTCCCATATTATTATTATTAATATTATTATTATTATTATTATTATTATTATTATTATTATTATCATTATTATTATTATTATTATTATTATTATTATTATTATTATTATCATTATTATTATTATTATTATTATTATTATTATTATTATTATCATTATTATTATTATTATTATTATTATTATTATTATTATTATTATTATTATTATTATTATTATCATTATTATTATTATTATTATTATTATTATTATTATTATTATTATTAACACTTTAGAATAATGGTCCTTTAGTTAATTGATATATTTACTAACATTAATAATCTTGTTAACCTTTTTATTATTCAAAGTTCAATGCATTATTAAAATCCAAAGTTGTGCTTGTCAACATTAATGCTCTGAGTTAGCATGAACTAACATGAACTAAAGCTATTTAGCTTTAATAACATTAACGTTGATGAAGATTACTAACTAGCGTTAACGAAGATGAATAAATACAGTAATAAATGTATTACTAATTGTTTGTTCATATTAGTAAATACGATAACATTAGTAAAGTACATTAACATCATAGCAAGAGGGTTGCTGGTTCGAGTCCCAGCTAGATCAGTTGGCATTTCAGTGTGGAGTTTGCGTGTTCTCCTCATGTTCGCATGGGTTTCCTCCGGGTGCTTGAGTTTCCCCCACAGTCCAAAGACATGCGCTATAGGTGAATTGTAAACAAAATTGGCCATAGTGTATGAGTGTGTGTGTGTGAATGCGAGGGTGTATGGGTGTGTACCAGAACTGGGTTGCAGCTGGAAGGGCATCTGCTATGTAAAACTTATGCTGGAATAGTTGGCTGTTCATTCCGCTGTGGCAACCCCTCAGAAATAAGGGACTAAGCCAAAAGAAAATGAATTAATGAATACTTCTTTCTATTATTGTTATGCATGTTGTGCTTTTCTATTTGCTCCTTTGCTTGTATACATTCACCGCCACACCCAGTTAAACACACCACACACACACACACACACGCACAGTCTTGTGTGTTTTGTTGACCTGGTTTTGTTTTTCACCTGTAATTTGTATATCTATTTGCTTTAAATGAATGAATGAATCGATCCATCCATCCATCTCAATCAATCAATCAATCAATGTATCTCTATAGACCAGGGGCATTGCTAGACATAAAGCTCTACTGGGGCAAAAAAAATATATATATATATAGTTATATATATATAGTTATATATATATATAGTTATATATATATAGTTATATATATATATATAGTTATATATATAGTTATATATAAATATATAAAATTCTAAATAATCTTAAATGTAACTGGAAAACAATGTTTAGACAAAACTGGAGTGATGCTAAGATCATTTAATAAATCTTTTGCATAAATATTTATTTTAATTTTGAATGAAATTCTATAGACAATTCAATAAAATACAAAAAAAGATGTTTTATAGAATTATCTGTTGTCTTGGACTTGACACATGGCAGAGAATTAGGTTTATTAAGTCTTTACCTCCCTGACTCCTCATCCCTCCTTTTTGCTACATACCAAAAAAAACTATCAGGAGGCATGCTTAGTAAGAACACCGTCATATTGTTTAAACTTTAGTTTTGTCGACTTGCAAAACAAAAAAGGCTGTTATGCCGGTTTTACAAAGCATGAACGGCACGTGACAAGCAAGTAGCCTGCTTTTTTGGCGTGCATTTTACTTACCGGGACTAGCACCAGCAGAAGAGCAGCACGTGCGAGAGGCGCGCGAATTCTCTGCGCACACGCAAAGATGCGTCAATTTGCTTTTTGATTAAACTACAATGCTTTCATTAACGTTGGTTCGGTTGCACATAGAGAATAACGTATTTATTTTGGAATTACCACTCTTGATAAATACACTTGCATATGAATCATGTCTCAATGCATTTACTGGGACACTAGATATTTTTACTGGGGCACGTGCCCCAGTAAATTGGGTCTAGCGATGCCCCTGCTATGAACTGTAAGTTTTTTAGTATCTCTGGTAAACTGATCTTCATTCAAGAATGTTTAGTGATATTTGTTATAGGGAAACAAGTCTAAGTTAGACAAAAAATACATTGTTTTTTCGTCCATTGTTTGGTCTTCAAACAAGTTGATGTCTAGCTGGTTTAACTTATCATTACTGAATTTTAAAGCTAGTGTGTTTTTTTTTTTTTGTTTGCACTTCAAAACGAAACAAACTGAGATTGATCATTTAAGACCAACACATTTAAGACCAACAGAGGGGAATAACCGTGATAACCTGATTTTGGGAATAATTTACAGCTATGGTTAGGTTTAGAGAATTAAGGATTACATTTTTAAACAAAAATAACATTCCTGCACCAACATAGATGTTAATCCAGGATCGTATTGTACTTGGCAAAATCACACCCACCAACGAAATGTATGAGCACTCTAAGATTCACCATGACTCCTTCTTTGTGTGTGTGTGTCCAGGTTACCAGAATGACCGATATGAAGTCCGGGATGGTTGAATGTCACACGTCCTTCTTCTAGTTAATGACTTTGAGCCCTGAGGCCTCAGACGGGAGCCTGCAGACCTCCAGATTGATCTCCTTCAGGTGAGCCCTCCAGGAACCCCATCCAATCACATCAAATCGCAGGCGCCAAGTGCTGCGGTCCCGTCCAATCACACTGATTGCTTTGGAAAGTCCTGGCCATCCCTTAAGCTAACAGTGCAATTACTGGAAGTGTCTCATAAAGGGAGGGATGGACGGATGAAGGTGATTAATTGAGGTGGGAGCTGTTTAAGGGAGAAGGAGATCTAGAAGAAGGGGAGAGACAAAGGTTTGAAGGGGGCGACAATCAGAGCGATCATGGGAAGAGAGTTCATTGAGGGGATCAGGTGGAGTAATGGATGGAGAGGTGGAGGACGGGGATCAATCAGCTCCACGCCTCGTCTGAGAGAGATCGAAAAGGCGTTGAGGAGTGAACTGACCGGTCGGTTAATAGCTGCTACTGTGACAACAAAAAAGAAGCGGAAAATAAGCAATAAATCAAGGCTAATACTATTTTAAAAAAGGCTTATTCCGTTATTTGCAGTGTTTGCAATGCTACTGCAATGCTTTACTGTTCACATAAATGTTGTGATAATAATATCATAAATATTAATATAAATGTTGTTGTTGTTGTTGTTGTTAATAATAGTAATAATAATTATTGTTATTATTATTATTATTAGTAGTAGTAGTAGTAGAGTTATTATTATTATTATTATTATTATTATTATTATTATTATTATTATTATTTAAACTATTATTTAACTTATTGTAATTATTATTAGTAGTAGTAGTATGATTAAGTCTTTTCTCCCTGACTAATCATCCCTTCTTTCTGCTTCATACAAAAAATCTATCAGGAGCCATGCTTAGTCAAAATAGGTTCATCATCATAGTATTTCAACTTTAATTTTGTCGATTTTCAGAACTCACTGCGTGCTGACACCTCCACATAAAAGGCTTGATTTTTTTTTTCTGCGCATATGCGTCAGTTTGATTAAACTACATTGCTCATGCATAGTGCCCCAGTAAATGGGGTCTAGCGATGCCATTGGTACATAATAAATGCACACCCTGATCTAATAAAGAAGACATTGTCCAATCAAAAAAAAGTCAAAAATGCAAATATATTGATTGGATTTTCTGATTGATTTGCTGTCAATTGACAACCTTGATGTCTAAATGACATCAAATTGACATCAAATTGACATCTAACATTGGTGTCAAAAACACAAAAAAATAATTATTACAATACTAATAATCAGTTATTATTACCCGATATACATGACATTATTTTCATAAAATAGTTCTCAAAGTACTTTGAATGATTAGTATATCATTAACAATCATAAAATGAAAATACAAAAACCATTATTTTAAACAATGAACAACACATGTACATAAAGAAACATACATAAAGTATTAAATTACTTTCATAAAATATTACCAAAAGTGTTTGAAATAATAAGATTGATTAGTAGCGTATGTCTGTTATCGCTGACATGGATTACATAAAAATCAAAATACTTTAACAAGATAGTGTTGGAATATCTAGCCAATTTCATTCGTGTTTTATAAAAAAGGTCAGGAGAGAGTTTTCTTCAATATCAAGAATATTAGTAAATTATTAGATACAAATGAATAATTCGAGGACAGAGCTCTGGGTTACGTTACCACAATGCAATACAAGAATTACATTCAGGAGGTTCGCAACTATCTTTCATTTCCCTGACTCCAGCATATAAACACAACTGATACAAACAGGTGGAGTTTTGGTGTAACATCACTTATCAGTCATTCTGCAGTCCTTTGTCTGTTGTACCCAAACATACTTCCTCTTTCTGAAACCCTTCTCTGCATACCAGAACTGCACAGTTAAGTTGCACAACTTCTACAAGCAACCAGCTCCTTGTGACATGTCTAGACTTCTTGTTAGACATAAGTCTGGAGCAAGCCCAACAATATATTTATTCTTATTCTGCTATTACCCTCTTGTCAACCGTTCCTTCTAAGAAGTATGCAACATGGTAAGAAAGAAGTATGGTTAATATATGGTATCATACAAAAGAAAAAGATTGATCAATCGGTTGGTAGTCTAAACTTTTTGTGTAATAAAACATAGAGACAAAAGTAATAAAAATACATTCCTTTTTCCCCACAATAGACTTACAGTATTCATTTGCAATATTATTTGTTTATTAAGCATTCATTTTCACCCCTTTTTATGAATGATGTAAATGTTCAATATTAATTGTCACCTGTCTTGCATACATTTAGAAATAAATCAAAAATATTTCCTTGTTCCCCACAATACAATTATAATTGTTGGAGATTTTTGCTTAAATTTCTTTCTTTAGAAGGCATAAACTCATAAGCATTTATCATATATAGCTTTTTTGTAAGGAAATGTAAGTCCCATATCACCGGCTTTCTATATGTATTGGTATTTTTAATGAGTCTGCATGTGCAACAATGTTAAAACATGAATGCGATCCAAATATCAAAACGGATTCAAAGACATACACATCCTCCATGTAAGTGCTTCACATTCTCTGCCAAGTCTGCTAAACTCATCTTTTGGAGAACATAGAAATACTCCTGAATGCTTATACTGCATATGAACCCCCAAAAATGACAGCCATAATGAAATAAGATTTGTACATAGTTTGCCCATTACCGAAGTGGAATGTCATTGCAGCAGAAAGAGCTGCTGATATTTTCTCCGGCGGTAGTTTGAGGAAATGCTGTAAGACTGTGACATCCGCAGAGTAAATTGCATGGCGTGATGCTGCCGCTCCCCGTGCGCCGCTGAATATGCCGCTGTTGTCGTTTTCAATAGCCATCACAATAAAGAGAATTCCTTTAAGATTTTTCCCTCCAAATGTCATGGCCATCTTCAAAGGCCTTGAAGGGCAGCTGTATTTTAAAAGCAATATTGGCAGTAAACACGGCGCTTACTCTATCTGGCTCTATCATCAGCGTGTGTAAGGGTGATAATCGTAATGGGGAAATGGCACCTGAAACGTTTGAACTTTACTTTCCTCATCCATATGGGCCTGCGTCACCCTGTCATTGTCCTCCCCCAGCTTTCTTCGGCTGCCACGCCACGTCCTCACTTCCTGGCCATCAACGCAACCTTATCATCCAAATCCATTTCCCGTTGGCTTGAATGCCGAGCCAAAATGCAGCCAGCAAAATAGAAGTGACTCAGGGAGAGTCGGATGCTATGAGGTCTTTGAACTTTATTCAACGATAGCCATCGACTTCCATTACATGCCTCAATGATGGTCGCGGTTTCAGCTAAAAAATGTTTAATGTTCTACTGACGGGAAAAAATGCTAGTAAAAATGTGGGGACGGGAAAAAAGTTACTAATTTTCAGCTTAAAGTGCAATTTCAAAATTTAACTAGGCTAATTAGGCAAGGGTAATTAGGTAAATCATTGTATAACGATGGTTTGTTCTGTAGACAATCAAAACAAAATACTGCTTATAAGGGGGGTAATAATTTTGACTTTAAAATGGTTTAAAATAATAAAAACTGCTTTTATTCTAGCCGAAATAAAACATATAAGACTTTCTCCAGAAGAAAAAATATTAAAGCAAATACTGTGGAAAAATTTATTACTGTTAAACATCACTTGTGAAATATTTGACAATGAAAAACAAATTCACATGAGGGTTAATAATTCTGACTTCAGCTCTATGTTTAAGTTAATAATATTCTGTTTTTAAAAGCTGATTTATACCTCTTTAAATGTGCGTGGATGGTCTGACTGTGCCTTTGTGCAGTCCCATAAACATTTTACTGTCTCCTGACATGGACCCTGACACATGGTAAAGTCCTGAAGGGAGACATCTTAGGCCTGAAGTTAGCAATAATTATTAAATTGATTAAAACTATACAATTACTACAACGATATTTACTGTTTTTACATTACTGAGGCGTGGGTTTAGGTTAGGGTAGGGGTAGTCATTTATAAAATACCATTTAATCTGTAATTTACTTAATAAAATCAATAATACTCTGTATAATTACTGTTTTTACCTTACTTTGAGGGATGGATTTAGGTTAGGGTCGTTATAAAATACCATTTAATGTGTAATTTAATAAATAATATGAAACATACCCTGTATAAATACTGTTTTTTTTATTACTGTACGCACCAGTAAAAAGTTAACTGCGTGTCACAGAGATAAGCGTAGTGCAAGTTTTGTGATTGATTGGCTTGGTAGCTGTGACAAATGTGGGCGGGGCTGAGAGTCATGAGAGAGAGGCAAGCACGGTGGAGTGTGTTTAAGTACAAACTTGTATAACAGCAAAAGTTGCGTTGTGTAAGGCCACCTAAAGTTGTCTTTTACTTGTATTTCAGTGTAGTTTACTTCTGTTTAGTCTTTTGTTTACTTTTTAGGTCCTTGTTTTTTACTATGGTTACCTATGATTTCCAACTGTGCAGGGGCATTGCTATGGTCGAAAGGGATGAGGGGCTTAGCCAAAGAAGTCAACCCCCCACCCAAAAAAGAGAAGTTCTAAGTTCTAATTCACCCTGCTAAATAACCCGTTTCTTTAGAGATAG
Source organism: Danio aesculapii (assembly GCF_903798145.1). Taxonomy (NCBI): domain Eukaryota; kingdom Metazoa; phylum Chordata; class Actinopteri; order Cypriniformes; family Danionidae; genus Danio; species Danio aesculapii. The sequence goes on along the minus strand of NC_079457.1, from coordinate 13,184,155 downwards.
AATTTTTTTATTTTTTTTCAGTTTTTCTCAAAAGAGGGTGATTGTGGCACTTTAAATGCATGTAATGCCTGTTTCATTCTAAAAAAAGTAGAAGAACATTCCAGGAAATCCCTAATATGAATGACTGCATCCAGCTATTGCTGTAGTTGAATGAATGAAAATAAGATCCGAATAAACATGAAAAGGCTTTAACCGTGTTCTTCCAGCCATTTTAGGTATTTTCATAAGAATAAATTGATTTATAATCCGATGCCAACTGACATAGCATGTTACAGTAGAATATAGCTGTAAAGTAATAGGCTAGATGTATGAACTCACTGTGATTTAACTAATACAGAAACAAATGTACTGTAACTGTCTATATCATATCTAGATATCTATAGCATATCTAGAAAGCTATGACATGTATTTACATTAATATGACGCACATTTTATTGATTACAGTTATTTTATTTCACCAAAACTACACACATTTTATACTGTGAAAACAAATATTAAGCTTCATCAGTTGTTAGAACTATTCAGTTTCATGAAACAGTTGTATTACTACCTCATCAGCTTCAGCTCATCAAAATAATGAATAAATGAAGACAGTGTAGTGGCGGGATTTTTTTAACACTTGCCGTGTTATGACCGTGACAACAGTCCCACTCCCACCTGCCGGTAGAAACAGGTACTGCTGAACAGCTGACTTTAAACACCTAGCACAAAAGCTGCGTTAAGTGGAATGCGCGATGTGTGTGGTAATTTTAAGTACTTGGATAACAAAATAAATGTTATACAACTTATTTTTATTTAAGTGCAAGATATTCCAAAAGATCAGGGGCCTTTGACAATACATCAGAGGCTTAAGCCCCCAAAACTCCCCCTCATCTCGCAACGCCACTGCAACTATGTCTCCTTTAGTTCCTTGTTTTCTAACATGCATGGCAACTAATTCTAACATGCATGGCGCTGTGCGGCACATCTGGTGTGTAACCCTATTTAGGGGCCATTCACATTAAAATAATGCATGATTTTGTACTTGGATTATAAATATTTTTTTTTTGGTTACACATCATTTTGATGGTCCGTTTGTTGAATTTAAGTAACATAGCATCTACATGCCAACTAATTCTCATTAGCTAGATTATAAGTAGATTGTTAGGGTTAGGGTTAGTGTAATTTGACATGTATTTGCAAAGTTTCTTATAGTCAGTTAAATGTCTGTTTAGCATCAGTATCAGCAGATATTAAGCAGACAGTCTACTAATACTCAAATGGACTATCAAAATAAAGTGTTACCATATTTTGTTAGTAATTATTTTCAGTCTGGAAAAACCTACTTTTTAAAATGCAGTAAAATATTTTTTTTTAAAGGAAATGGCTGTGGAAAAGTGACAGTGGAAATATTTTTTTTGTGACAAATTAAGCTTTTTCACAATAACACAGCTCTAAGGATACCCAAGAGTTCATTTGTGTTATGTTTCTTAAATGGATTAGTTTAAATTTGACTGAAATTTCTTTATTAGACTTGTTATAATCTGAAAACATGTAACTTTCAATAATCGTGGACTCATTCAGTGAAGCCTCTGAATGTGGTTATACATTAATTGACTTTCAGAACTGAACTTGAACCGAAATGACTGAAATGACTTGTAACTTGATTTAAAAGTGGAAAAGTGACAGTGGAAGTCTTTTTTGTCACAAATTAAGCTTTTTCACAATAACACAGCTCTTAGGATGCACATGGTTTCATTTGTGTTATGTTTCTTAAATATATTCTAGTTTAAATTTAGCTGAAGCTAAACTTGTTATATTCTGAAAACATGTAACTTTCAATAACAGTGGACGCATTGAGTAAAACTTTTGAATGTGATTATACCGTAATTGACATTCAGAAATAAATTTGAATCGAAATGACTAAAATGACAGAGGGAAAGTGACAGTTGAAGTCTTTTTTTTGTCACAAAATAAGCATTTTGGATTAAGGATGCACAAGAGTTAATTTGTGTTATCTTTCTTAAGTATATCACAGTTTTAATGGAAGTAAGAAGTCTTTATTAGATTATTTATTATTTTCTGAAAACATGTAACTTTTAATAAAAGTGATGACATTCTATGAAGTTTCTGAATGTGGTTCTACATTAATTGACTTTCAGAACTGAACTTGAACCGAAATTACTTGAAATGATAATGGAAAAGTGACAGTGGAAGTCTTTTTTTGTCACAAATTAAGCTTTTTTTACAATAACACAGCTCTAAGGATGCACAAGGGTTATTTTGTGTGATGTGTCTTAAATGTATCAGTTTAAATTTGACTGAAATTTTCTTATTAGACTTGTTGTATTCTGAAAACATGTCACTTTCAATAACAGTGGACGCATTCAGTGAAACTTTTGAATGTGATTATACATTAATTGACTTTCAGAAATAAATTTGAACTGAAATGACAATGGAAAAGTGACAGTTGAAGTCTTTTTTTATCACAAAATAAGCTTTTTTGCATTAAGCATGCACAATTATTAATTTGCATTGTTTGCATACAGTTTAAATTTAACTGTAAAGTCTTTATTATTATATTTATCATATTCTGAAAACATGTAACGTTCAATAACAGTGGATGCATTCAGTAAAGCTTTTGAATGTGGTTATAAGAGTAATTGACTTTCAGAAATAAACTTCAACCGTGGTAAATATTCCCCAGCATGACAGCTCTCCTCAGTCTATTCAGATGCATCATATTTCTATAATTGTCATTCTAAACAAGGTGTTATGAAAAGTATCACTTATCACCTGTCCCTGACTTTCATGTTCTGCAACAAGTTAACTTTTCGCATAAACCAACACTGCTTTCTGTACGTGTCATGACGAGTTACCATGGTGACTAAGTAAATGAAGCAGTCCTCAAAGCAGGTGTTTTTTTCATAGCTGTCATTGTTACTTCTTTCTCTTACTTTACAATCTAATGAAACAGATGAAAAGAAGAACACAGCAGCATATCAGGGGGCGTTTGGTTAAAGCACACACTTTTTATAGTCATCAAATAGATCCTGCAGACAAAGTTTGAGAGGTTTTATCAGCTTCAAAAAAGGAAAACACTCAATACAACCTGACATGTTGAAAAATACAAAATATCAAGGCCCTTGGTGGGGTTTATGTAAACATAAGGATTGGTGTTTTCACAAACTCAGAAATAACTAAATAAAAAGCTTATTGTAGTCCCTACCAGCTTTTGTTCCAGGCCTAAAAAGGTGAATTTTGGATTTTTACTGTTGCGATGAAGTTTAAGTGTTAAATTTGCAGCTGTTGTTTATTCTTAAAGAGCAAAAAAGCCCAAACTTCAGTTCACATAAAAGAGAAAATTCTGCCATCATTTATACCCTCTCTTCAATTGTTCAAACCTTATTTGAGTTTCTTTCTTTTGTTGAACACAAAGAAGCTATTTTGAAGAATGCTTGTAGCTGGCACCCATAGACTTCCATAGTAATGATTTGCTGAATTTACTATGAATGTCGATGAGTGCCAGAAACTAATTTTCTTCAAAATATCTTCTTTTGTGTTCAACATACAATGGTCGAAACTACATGTAAGAGAATAAACGATGAGGTGATTATCATTTTTGCTTGAACTATCCCTTTAGAACCCTATTATACACCCAATGCAATAAGGCGCAAGACCTGTTTGTCGTAATGTGTTGCTATTTTCAGACCAGCGCAACCCTACTTTTCCCATTTTGCGCCACGTTGTTTAAATAGCAAATCCATTTGCGCTGCTTTGTGGACTAATGGGTGTTCCGGTCTAGAAAGGAGCGTTGGCGTGTTGCTATTTTTGAGGAACTAAAATTGACAGTGCAATTGTCCAGCTGAAAGCGGCTCTGAAGTCCAGTGCAGAGCACGTAAGTAGTGTGCCTTAAATGTGTACACACAGGATGTACAGCAATACACAAATATCTTTACAAAAAAAATTTAAAGGATTAAAATATTAGAAAAATTTTTATTTTCTGCATAAATATAAAAACCACTGCCTCCATGCCTTCATGTCGTGGGGCTTTTTTTTCAGTTTATTCATGGCAACTTTTGTATAATGTTATTATTTTTAGCAGTATTATTTATTATATGTATATTTATATATTTTTAATTAAAACAAGCTTAGATTTGTTCACCTGTTTTTGGACCATATGGTGCATTAGAACAGGATGTGTGTTTGGATATAACTCAGTTTTTTGACTAAACTTCATTATTATTGTTCATTTATTAGTTTGTTGGAGATTAGAACTGAATTTAGAAATAGGTTTGAAACAAATCTGTGCGATTTAACCAATGAAAATAATATGTAGGCTAATGGATCTCTTGAAGAAGTAAAGAGTAAAAGTAAAGTAAAGAGAAAGTAAAGAGGTCAAATGGAGGAGGCTCTTTCTTTATCCTCACGCGGCAGATGGTCTGTTTAACTGCTTTCTCCCTAGTGAAGCGTTCAGTCTGCCATTTAAATAGCAAATGAGCCATGATGAGACTCTAATTTATTTAAGGCACGTTATGCTCAAAACACACCCATAACTCATTAAGAGAATAAGCACAACCCTGTTAGATCATGCACTATGGCGCAAACCGTATTTTTCCGTGTGATTTGTACACGACCTTAATGTTTTTGTGCCATGCGCTTTAGACTTTGTGATCATTAAAATAGATCCCTTAATGTTTAAAAAAAATCTACATTTTTGAAGAGCCTCAATTCTTTGTCTTTCTAAAAATGCTCTAAATTAGTTCTGGTTTCTAAAGCCTCTCCTCCAATCCTAAAGTCCTCTGAGTTGCCTTCAGAACTAATGCAATATGACTGGACAGACTCAAATGTGTGAAGTAAATGTCACACCTATTACAGTAATCACTAGTTCGCACTTCCAAGGCTTCGAAACTTTAGTAAGTTTAAATATATTATATAACTGTCTTGAAACACAGGAAGTCCACAAAATGTCGACAACCCTACAATTACATGTTGTAATTCACTAATCTCTATATTCTAAAGGACCGCATCCAATCGAAAACAGCAGATTGACAGAATGAAAGAGTAAATGGCATGAGTGCATCGCACAAAAGACAGGTCACATGTGTGACTACAGAGAGAATGTGGTGATATTTAAAATAAAAAAGTGGCGTCTCTCGATGCTGTCCCCCTCAGTCATTACCATTGTCAACATAATTATCATTGTTATCGCCATCGCCGTGATTATTCTCATCATTATCTCTCTTTTAGCTAATTGACTCGGAGCCGTTCTTGCCACATTGTTGCCTCTCAGACAAGCCAACAGACGGACAACATCTGCGTTCAGAGGTGCTCTCGTCTGTCAGACAAATAACTGAGATTCAACAACTGCGAAACCATTATTGCAGAGGAACTGTGCTTGCTAGAGGCCTATACTGGGTTGTTACTGTCAAAGTGGGTTATAGGATTGTGTGATCATTTAAAACAAAACACGAGAGAGAAAAGAAAGTCATCAGTTTCAGTATGAAGTGGGATGAAGAGTCACATGACAGGATCAAACACAATTTAGACAATTAGCAATTCAGCTCTTACAGAATTAGCTTTTCTTATTCTAAAGAGTAATTATCACGTTGATGAAAAGCAGTTGCCAAGGTAATCTTATATGTTGTCTTTAGATCATAATGAATGATAATAACAAAATAATGTAGTAATTATGCAGAAAGTAAGTCTATTTTTGAACCATTGTTTTTCAATTGTGGTATGTTATAACTGCAGCAATAAAACACATTTCTAAAATACATTAGCAAAACTGCAGTTATTTTAGATTTAAATTGGCCCTCATTGCATAAATGCAGTCACTCTTTATTAGCATAATAATAATAATAATAATAATAATAATAATAATATCTATTTTCTGTAATATTAATATGAATGTATATTCATCCATTCTCCACTTGTCTGTAAATATCTATAATTAAGTTTCTATATTATAAATAATAATAATAATGTTGATGATGATGATGATAATGATAATAATAATAATAATAATAATAATAATAATAATAATAATAATAAATAAACAAGTAAACAAATAATAATAATAATAATAATAATAATAAATAAATAATAATAATAACAATAATAATAATAAACAAATAATAATAATAATAATAATAATAATAATAATAATGAATAAATAAATAATAATAACAACAATAATAATAATAAACAAATAATAATAAGAATAATAATAATAATAATAATAATAATAATGAATAAATAAATAAATAATAATAATAATAATAATGATGATAATAAATAAACAAATAAATAATAATAATAATAATAATAATAATAATAAACAAATATAATAACAATAATAATTATAATAATAATAAATAATGGATAGATAAATAAATAAATAAAATAATAGCAATACTAATAATAAAAATAAACAAATAAATTATATTATTAATAATAATAATTATAATAAACAAATAAATACATAAAAATAATAAATAAACAAACAAATAATAATAATATATAATTGTTATTATTTGTTTGTTTTTTATTATTGTTATTCTTGTTGTTATTATTATTTATTTGGCTATTTTTTATTATTATTATTATTTGTTTTTTATTTTGTAATTTTTTTTATTGCAGAGAAACAACATTTGCTGGAGGCCTTTAATGAGGTTTTGTTCTGAGTCTGGGTTAAAGACCTCTGTAGTAATACTGTAGGTAATTATTTTCTTTTTTTATGAAAGAGAAGAAAATACATCATCAGGAGCGTCACATGATGGATCAAATACAATTAAGGCAATTAACTTCATCCAGCACAATCAGAATTAGCTTTTCATATTCCAGAGAGTAATTAGCATGTTGATGAAAAGAATATCACACTTTAAAAAAATAGAAATATCTGTGTTTATACTGTATGTGTGTAATATATGTGAAAAATGTCTTTAGAACCATTCCTTGTGGTACATTGTGGCTTTTGGCTAATGCAGATGCTGAATTTTAACAAAAAATGTTAACTGTAAAACTGATAACAATAACGATACTCGCATATACAGATCACATGCAGTACTATACAGCACTAGCTAATTCTTGTTGAGTTTTTTTTCTCTGTTAAATTTGTTTTACTGAACATGTTGCAATATGTAAATGATAAATTAATATTCAATTAAATGCTTTTATTAAATAAAATTTAAACAAAAAATTTATAATATTTGTTTAACATTTAAAGGATTTTGCTCTAAGGAAAACACTGGATTATTCAAAAAGACAAGCAGTTCTTTTACTTAGAGCTGATTATACATCAGTATCTGTCTTTTTCATATTATTGCCAATATATGCTGTTAGCTTTTCATTTAATCCAATATCAGCATTATAAATATTTGCATTATAAATATTTACATTATATGTTATTTTAGTATTTAAACAACAATTTTCAGTCATTTGATTTTTTTTTTCATATTATAATTATTTCAATAAAAAATATTTTACATGATTTTATAACTTTTCTATGTAAATCACAATTTTTTGACAATCACTATTATTTGAACATGTTAAATAAATATATAAAACATTGACTGCTTAGTTTTACTTTTAGTTACCTTTAATAATCCTATTCAACTGTCATAACAGCAAAACTATAGAAAACAAATCTCATCAATTTAATTTAAAATGAACTCAACATTATGTGAGTATTTCACTGCAAAATAAAAATTCTTTTCTTACTTGGAATATTTTTTGTCTTGTTTCTAGTCCAAAATCTGAAAATTCTTAAATCAAGAAGCATTTTCAAGATGCACTAAAGGTATTATCTTGTTTTCAGAAATATTATGCCAAAATTAAGTGAGTTTTTCCTCAAAACAAGCAAAATCTTATGCCAAAAGAAAAACAAGATTATTTTGCTCACCCCTTTGACTGGGGCGCTTAATTTTGCCATATTATTTCCTAAAACAAGACAACATGTTTGCTTGTGTAAAATGTTTCTTGATTTAAGAATTCTTGGATATTTGAAAAAAAAAAATCTGTGTAAGACAAGCATTTTTTTGCAGTGTTCCTTCTGAATCTAAAATAAATACACACATCCACCTTCCAAAGCAAGTTTTGTTAAAGTCATGAACTGGAAGCTGTGACCGTTTTTTTTTTTTTTTTTTTTTCCACATTATGACTCAGTTAGAGAAACAGAATATTAAGGTGCAAATATTATAATATATAAATATTCTCCATATTAAAAGGAGTTTTTGAATTGATATATTAGAATCAGCTTCTATTTCTTGCAGCTGAACAACAGAAAACTGACTTTGATCACCTCAGGTACATCTAATCTGCTTTATACAGGGTTAAATGCTAACAATGTGAGTTTGAATGCCATTTTACATGACATTTATTGCCAAAAAATCAAAAGCAGCAGCAGATAGTTCAGACCTCAGATCTTGAAAATAAAATAAACCATTTGAAATTGAACTTCAGATCTGTGACTCAAAACCAACACATGGTGATCCAGCATCTACATTTAGCAATGTTAGAGGTTTCATATGTGTTAATTAGATTGTAAACCTTACCATTTCGTGAGTGAGTGCATATTCTGTGCTTCTGAATGGCTGTAATTAAATTTCTGACGTGTTTCATTTGGTGCAAACAGCCAAATTGCTTATCACTGTAAATCTCGTCACATAGCATGTTGTTAGGACACGGGGTTACAATGTAATCTGTTCACCTAATGTTTATGATCATACTATTTATATTATTTGCTAATTAATAACCACCTCATGTGAACTCTGAATCTGCGTCTCATTTCGGAGTCTGCTACTGTCCACCAGGCGTTGCATTTCATGGCAACCCGGGGTGATGAAATATAATTGGATAAACTGGCATTGGGTGCATTAAAAGAACCAAAACAAAGACAGCCGTTCAGCACGTAACAGACATTTTCATAGCAGAACATCTGACTTTAGCATAGTTCTTCAGATAAAAAAAGTATATTCACTTAGCATGTTTTTTAAATATCTGCAAACATATTATGGTATTTTTATTTATTAATTTTTTTTAATGACATGCACAGATTAATTGTTCACCACAAAACTAGCAATGTGAGCTAACAAACTCAGCATAGTTAGTTTTGATTTCACATGTACTTTAAAGACAGGAAGAGCTAGACAAAATTATAAATAGCTCTAAATCAGCTACGTGTATATTGGACCCAATTCCAACAAAGTTACTGAAAGAATTGCTACCTGTTATAGGAGAACCTCTTCTTAACATTATCAACTCTTCTTTATCTTTAGGCCATGTTCCAAATCCTTACAAGTTAGCTGTTATTAAACCTATTATTAAGAAACCACAACTGGAACCCAGCAACTTAGCTAATTATAGGCCTATTTCAAACCTTCCATTTATATCTAAAATACTAGAAAAAGTTGTTTCTGCTCAATTATGCTCCTTTCTGCAGACCAACAATGTTTTTGAAGTGTTTCAGTCAGGTTTCAGAGCTCATCACAGTACAGAAACTGCATTAGTGAAAATAACCAACGATTTACTCTTAGCTGCTGACCAAGGGTGCATCTCGCTATTAGTTCTACTCGATCTTAGTGCGGCATTTGACACCATTGACCATGGTGTCCTCATTAATCGCTTAAAGTCTACAGGTGTCCAGGGACATGCCCTACAATGGTTTAAGTCATACTTATCTGACCGTTACCAGTTTGTAAATATAAATGGACAGCCTTCACAAATCAGCCCAGTAAAATACGGGGTGCCTCAAGGATCAGTTTTAGGCCCTTTACTGTTTACAATATACATGCTACCCCTGGGAGACATTATTAGAAGACATGGGATCAGCTTTCACTGCTATGCAGATGATACTCAATTATATATTTCAACTAAACCTGACGAGACGTCTAATCTGTCCAAGCTAACTGAGTGTATTAAAGATGTTAAAGACTGGATGACCAACAATTATCTTCTCTTAAACTCAGACAAAACAGAATTATTACTTATTGGGCCTAAATACTGTACACAGCAGATCTCACAACTCGACCTACAATTAGAGGGATACAAAGTTAGCGTTAGCTCTACTATAAAAGATCTGGGTGTCATATTAGACAGCAATTTAACTTTTAAAAATCATATTTCCCATGTCACAAAAACTGCTTTCTTTCATCTGAGAAATATAGCTAAGTTACGAAGTATGCTATCCATCTCAGATGCAGAAAAGCTTGTCCATGCTTTTATGACTTCTAGGCTGGACTACTGTAATGCACTGTTTGCTGGCTGCCCAGCATCCTCTATTAACAAACTTCAATTAGTACAAAATGCAGCTGCCAGAGTTCTTACCAGGTCTAGAAAATTTGATCACATCACCCCAATTTTATCCTCCTTACACTGGCTGCCTGTTAAGTTTCGTATTGAATTTAAAATATTGCTTCTTACATATAAAGCTTTAAATAATCTAGCTCCTGTTTATCTAACCAATCTTCTGTCTCGCTACAATCCAACTCGCTCTTTAAGATCTCAAAACTCAGGGCTTCTGGTAGTACCTAGAATAGCAAAGTCGAGTAAAGGAGGTCGAGCCTTCTCATTTATAGCTCCTAAACTCTGGAATAGCCTTCCTGATAACGTCCGAGGCTCAGACACACTCTCCCAATTCAAAACTAGATTAAAGACCTATCTGTTCAGTAAAGCATACACTTAGTGCACCACTTAGGGGGCTTCCACACAGGTTATGCATCTTGCTGATATACACTGTGAACATCAGCTACGCTAATTATTTTCTTTATTCTCCATTTCCACCTGGGGATACTCTTCCCGAGGCCCTCAGACTATGCAGAGTCACTGATTCGATCCAAGACCAACGACGAGATGATCCCAAGGTTTCCATATCCTGGACCTGGCCGAATCCTGAACAACTACTGCGATGGTCATGGAAGAGTGGAGAACATGAGACTGTTTCCTATGACGCTCCAGAGACAGACGAGTCTTCGCTGAGGCCAGCTTCCAGCCTCCGCCACTGAGACTGCAGCTCTGCACAAGACGTTTGGCCAGCGGAGAAATTAAAATGGTCGTGCCCAACTGAGTCTGGTTTCTCTCAAGGTTTTTTTTCTTCACTTCCGCCTTTAGTGAAGTTTTTTTTCCCTCTCCGCTGTCGCCACTGGCTTGCATGGTTCAGGATCTGTAGAGCTGCGCATCGATGGATTTGCTCTTCAGTATTTGGACTCTCAGTAGTGATTATTAAACCACACTGAACTGAGCTCAACTGAACTGAACTTAAACACTACAAACTGAACTACACTGTTCCTATTTACTGTGACCTTTTATGTGAAGCTGCTTTGACACAATCTACATTGTATAAGCGCTATACAAATAAAGGTGAATTGAATTGAATTGAATTTAAAGACACTCGCCTGTAAAATAAACCCCTGAGTGCTTCCAGAAACACCTTGCATGGATGCTTGAGGTCCTCCATGAAGCTGCTGCTTCTTCTACTCTAGATCTGCTCCATGTCACAGTGAGATTAAACCTGTCTGCGAGTCCAGAGGCTCGAGGTTATGACTTCACATACTGTATGCCCTTTACTGGCTCTTCTACAGCATTAATAACGGAGAGCGAGCGCTGGATCTGCAGATGCTTTCCGCTGGAGTCTGGTGTCACTGATAATAAGGCCCTCTGGGAGCTCCGTACAGTAGCAGGGCCTGCAAACTGTCGGCATATGAAAGAAGCTCCCACTCGCGGCCTACTTCGCAGATGAATACCAAAAAAACACAGGAGGAGACGACTGAATTAGAATAGAGATGTTCAGAGTCATTGATGCAAGACAAAAAGTGGAGTAATTGAGTTCAAGGTGAAGAAGTGCAGCGTTCAACTTTTTAACTGAAGAGATAGGAGTGTGTGCTCATCAGGTGGTAATTCTTTTGAGTGTTTAGGAACGTTTCATGTACAATAAATGTGCTGAGAAGAACAGGTTTGAAAAGAGTAGTTAACCAAAAGAAATGATCATTTGTTGTTAGTTTATTCAACCTCAGGACATGTAGTATGTAGATGGCTTTTTTTGTCTTCAGTAGAACATCAAGGCAAGACATGAGTATGGTTCAGTTACTTCGGTATTACTAGTTTTCTCAAATATTCTGGTTAGAGAAATTAGATTTATATTCAGATAATATTATGTTTTAATTGAAAAAATTTGGCTATTTTAAATTAAATATATATATATATATATATATATATATATATATATATATATATATATATATATATATATATATATATATATATATATATATATATATATATATATATATATATTTAATTTAAAATAGCCAAATTTTTTCAATTAAAACATAATATGTGGTACAGGTGAATTGGGTAGGCTAAATTGTCCGTAGTGTATGAGTGTGAATGAGTGTGTATGAATGTTTCCCAGAGATGGGTTGCAGCTGGAAGAGCATCCACTGAGTAAAACATATGCTGGATAAGTTGACGATTCATTCCGCTGTGGCGACCCTGGATTAATAAAGGGACTAAGCTGAAAAGAAAATGAATGAATGAAGTAAAAGTACTGTTACTAACAAACATTTTTACTTACGTAAAAGTAAAGTTACATGTCTATAAATCTACTGAAGTAAAAGTAAAAATTAACTCTTGAAAACTCATTAAAAATGTACTCATTAGTAAAGAGTAACTAATTCTCAAAGGGACAAGAAGATATACAGTAAATCTCCAATTAGTTTTTTTTTTTTTAATAAACATCTTTAAAAATTAAAGACCAATAACTAAAAACTTCTATGCCAATTTAAAATATTTTACAGATGTTTTTTATTTTATAGATTATCCTAATTATCCTTTCCTAATATATTTATGTATATGACTTTTATAGCAGGAAAAAACTAATACTACGAAAGTCGATCGATACAGCTTTCCAGCATTCTTACAAATATCTTCTTTTGTGTTCAACATATGAAAGAGAATCAAACATGTTCATTACAAGCAAAGGGTGAGTACTGTAAGTGACAGAATTGTCATTTTAGGGTGAACTATCCATTTAAGCTGTCATGCCAACCATATACAATGAACACTATGTGGGATTTGCACCACTAAGAGTAGGAAATATGCAAGCGTAAAATCATTTCTAAGGAAGATTATCATACTTTAGCGCAAGTTCTTTCAAATTTGTGCACAGTTTACAGTCATTTCAGGCTATACTGACTGCAGTGCCCATGTTAGTGACAAAGTTTATAGTCTAATAAGTGCAAACATTACATGAATAAATTAACGGATTGGAGATTCATTTATAATAATTCATTCTAAATTTTCCACGTGTTATTCATTTATGTTCTGCGTCATAAAGTTCCATATTACGCCTATAAGGGCACAAGCATGGCTAAAATTAATAATGAGCCATATACAGTAGCTTACCTTGTCGTTGCTGGGGTTGACAGGCATTTTGCTGATAAACTTTCTAAAATAAATCTAACTCCAGCAACCGTAAATAAACTAGTGTACTGCAGATTTTTCTAACTCTGCTGCTGCAGTGATGTGGTATTCGTTTTTTGTTGCATTATTTATATGTTCATTTTTTACTCAGTAACAGATATGTTTTAAAATGTAGTGAAGTACAATACTTTAGGCAAATCATACATAAGTAAAAATAAAATTACAGATTTTAAATTCTACTCTAAAAAGTACAAATTCTCAAACAAAAAACTGCTTAGGTACAGTAACGTGAGTAAATGTACAATAATTCGTTACTTTCCATCTCTGATAGCTGGTTCCAGATTGTGGAATGCTCTGCCCTTCTGTATTAGATCTATATCATCTCTGTCTGTTTTTAAATCTAGATTGAAAACTTACCTTTTTAATTTGGAATTTTATCAGTGAGAATTGTTTGATTTAGCTATAATTTTATATCTTTCTTTTTGTGATTTGTATTGTGCAGCACATTGGTCAACCATTGGTAGTGTTTAATAGTGCTATTAAGATACAATTTATTTTGACATTGACAAAAAACATGTATGAAAATCAATTAAAAAATTAGTTATCTGATTTAGCTTTGTACCTTATGTAATAGTTTGCTTATTTAAATGTGGCTGTATTTTTTATGTAATAAATGCAGTCTTGGTGAGAACAAGAAATGCATTCAAATGTATATCAAATTAATTAATTATTTCAGTTATTTGACCATTAATAATTGTTTATTTCAGTTGTTGTTTCTTTCTCTAAATGTTCCACACACACACACTGTCGTTGCATCCATATACTGTGAGTTTTCTGTGAGTGAATGCAGTGATCAGGTGTTTGCACAGAGATGATTCACCTTGTTGGTTGAGGTGGGTGTTTGAACAGGGCAAAGGCTCTCGAGGACACGCTGGATATTCTGGGGTTCATTAACACTGTTGCAGGTATCGAGCTGAACAAACCTGAGCGTCTCTCCAGGCTGGATTCAGTAGGCTAGAGGTCACAAGAACCAGGAAAACACTGCTGTGTGGAAAAACTACTGTACGTTTGGCCTTTAAGCATAGTTCACTCAAAAAGGAAAGTTATTTTCGACTATGAAATATACACAAAAGCTGCATTTTTGGATAGTTTGGAATAGATTCTAGCCATTTTTGGTTTAATGTAATGAAAAATAAATGAGGTCTAGGGGTGCTTTTCTTTTGTATTTTAATAACATTATATTTTTGTATTATACTATGTCAATGTTTCTCAACCACGTTCCTGGAGGACCACCAGCTCTGCACATTTTCCATATCTCCTTAACCAAACACACGTGATTCAGATCATCAGCTTGTTAGCAGAGACTGAAAGACCATTAATGGGTGTGACAGGCAAAGAAGACATCCAAAACTTGCAGTGTGGGTTGTCTTCCAGGAATGTGGTTGAGAAACACTGTACTATTACATGAATATATGATTTTATTTTTATAAAATAGAGTAATTCGTTTGTAAATCAGAACTATTAACAAATTAAACATTAAATAGACTTCCTTTTTTAATTAAACTGTTTAATTTTATTAATTTGTTTGTTTAAATTCAGCTCAAAGATATAGTTTACGACCGCATAACTTAATTTTTTTCTTTTAGTAAATCCAATGAATCTTTTATTTCAGTTTACACACTGGAGTAAATACTGGAGTAATTAAAAGAATAACCGTTTTTCAGAATTGTAGGGTTATTTTTATCATAAATTATATGAGATGTTCTAAATTTTAATAGCATAATTGTTTGCAAATAATTATTTATTCAACATATTGTATATGCCATATCAACATACTATATGTGTTAACTTTTACTTATTGAGAACAAGATTAATATTCACTATAAAAATGTAAATAGTATGATTATTTAGATATGCATGCTAAAATGTGCTTCACCGGGGAACCAGTGCATACATGTCAACCCTCCCTTTTTTCCCGGGATTCTCCTGTATTTTAAAGATCTATCCCGCTATCATTTCGTCAAGGTATTTACCCGTATTTTTACCGTATGTTCAATCTTTTTCTGAAGGGTGGCAATAAACATAAGGGATCCTCCACCAGGGGCCGCCCCTTGCTCCTAATTATGAGTCTGTTCTGTGCTTTCATTTTATTTAGGCATGAAAACACTTTAAAATATGTATAAAATGGCAGGATTACCTTTCCTTTTCATTACAGGTGCCGTTGCCTCTCCTATGCAATCCTCAAAACAGTCATATAGCGGTGCGAGACTGTCAGCTGACACGCTCCATAGTGATAAATAGAAACTGTTTCCCAAATGGATTCTGTACACGCGATTTGAAGCGGAGTGAAAGTCTGGGTTTTGGGTACATGTTTAAACAGACATACACATATTTTTATAATAATAACGTCTAAAGATGTCGATCTTGGTGGGGTTTTTTTTTCAAACACAACTAGTTTTGTCCTAAATGAGCATAAAAATTAGGAAAGCAACCGAATGCTTTCGTTATAATGTTAGATGTGTCCATTTTTAAAGTGACACCTGTTATTTAATGTAATCAAACGAAAAATCTAAATAAATGAGATTCATTCGCTGCTCTTTACTCAGAATGTGTAAGTTATGCAGCGAAGAAAAGATTGAGATTTGATAACTTGATTCTATTTCTTTATAATAGCTATTAATTTAAATAAGCTGAACTGTTTACTAATTTAATTGCTGATAATGTATACTATTTATTTTTTCTTTTGTAAATAATAATAAAACATATTACTGACCGTTTAACTGTTTATTTGCAATGAAACCGCTCCAAAAGAACAGATTTAGTTGTTTGGAGATTTTTTTTTTATTTGGGGGGTGAGGGTGGGGCACATCCCTTATTATGGTGGGCATATCCCTTATTTTCACATCCCAATTTTGACAGGTATGAACCAGTGGGAATCAACCAACTTACAAATATTGAATGCTCGAAAAAATATTTGCAAAGAGGTAGCTAATACATGTTACTATGAGCTATTAGATATGCCTGTGCCATTTACATGCACACATGCTTTTTGCATATTTTATAGAAATCTTTTTTAGGTACAGACAACAACATTGTCAAAAAGATTTCTCACAGATATGCAAAAAAATGAGTAAAAACATTGTGTCACGCAGCACAGTGTATGATTAACATCTGCGCACATTGTCTGTCATTGCTGTTTTGGTTAGATTGGATTTAAATATTTTTTTGCAAACACATAGCCCATTTAGGATAAGTGTACCTGATGGCACGAGGTGAAAAAATGGATGGTTATCATCAGGTAAAATAGCCACTGCCCTCTGTATGACTCGAACACATACACAATACTGTGCCAATGATCTTTTGAGCTATCTGTTTGGAATTTCTTTTAATTTTCAGTTCCCCAGAACACAATTATGAATGGCGAACATGCATAAGAAGTATCCGATTTTAGTTTAAAATGGCAGTAAATACCCCTTTAGATGGACATTTGATTTGTTTCTACACCAGTTGATGGCACATCTTTACCGACAGTAATACACACTGTCATTGGCCAAACCTCCTTAAGCTCCAAAATTGCTTACCATCGAGTTTACTTCTCTCTTTGTTATGCGATTTTAGTTAAAACCCCTACCCCACTAGATTGCCATTTTATTTATTTCCACACCAGTTGATCAGGATATGCCCTCATGGCACATCTTTACCAACATTAATACACACTGTCATTAGCTAAACTTACTTAAGCTCCAGGTCAAAATTGCTCACCATCGAGTTTACTTCTCTCTTTGTTTTCAGTTCCCCAAAACACACTTATGAATGGTGAACATGCATAAGAAATTATCCAAATTTAGTTGAAAAAAAAGCAGTAAATACCCCTCTAGATGGACATTTTATTAATTTCTACACCAGTTTATCAGGATATTCCCTTATGACACATAATTACTGGCAGTAATACACACTGTCATTGGCCAAATCTTCTTAAGCTCCAGGTTAAAAATGTTGACGGCCGAGTTTACTTCTATCTTTGGTTTCATTTCCCCAAGACACACTTATGAATGGTGAACATGCATAAGAAGTACCCAAATTTTGTTTAAAACAGCAGTAAATACCCCTTTAGATTGACATTTGATTTGTTTCTACACCAGTTGATCAGGATATTCCCTTATGGCACATCTTTACCGACAGTAATACACACTGTCATTGGCCAAACCTCCTTAAGCTCCAGGTTAAAAATGCTCATCATCAAGTTTACTTCTATCTTTGGTTTCAGTTCCCAAAACACACTTATGAATGGCGAACGTACATAAGAAGTTACCCGATTTTAGTTTAAAACAGCAGTAAATACCCTTTTAGATGGACATTTTATTTATTTCTACACCGGTTGATCAGGATATTCCCTTATGGCGCATCTTTACCGACATTAATACACACTGTCATTGGCCAAACCTCCTTAAGCTCCAGGTTAAAAATGCTCACCATCAAATTTACTTCTCTCTTTGTTTTCCGTTCCCCAAAACAAACTTATGAATGGCTAACGTGCATAAGAAGTTACCAGATTTTAGTTAAAAACTGCAGTAAATACCCCTTTAGATTGACATTTTATTTGTTTCTAGACCAGTTGATCAGGATATACCTTTATGGCACATCTTTACCGACAGTAATACGCACTGTCATTGGCCAAACCTCCTTAAGCTCCAGGTTAAAAATGCTCACCATCAAGTTTACTTCTACCTTTGGTTTCAGTTCCCAAAACACACTTATGAATGGCGAACGTACATAAGAAGTTATCTGATTTTAGTTTAAAACAGCAGTAAATACCCTTTTAGATGGACATTTGATTTGTTTCTACACCAGTTGATCAGGATATTGCCTTATGGCACATCTTTACCGACAGTAATACACACTGTCATAGGCAAAACCTCCTTAAGCTCCAGGTTAAAATTGCTCACCATCAAGTTTACTTCTCTCTTTGATTTCAGTTCCCAAAATACACTTAGGAATGGTGAAAATGCAATAAAATTATCCAAATTTAGTTGAAAACAGCAGTAAATACCCCTCTAGATTGACATTTTATTTATTTCTACACCAGTTGATCTGATCAGGATATTCCCTTATGACATTATTACGCACTGTCATTGGCCAAACCTCCTTAAGTTCCAGGTTAAAAATGTACACCGTCGAGTTTACTTCTCTCTTTGTTTTCACCAGTATTGAAGCATCTCCTGTACGTGTGAGTGCATACTCACCCTGTATTTAAGAACAGAGTTGGGAGACTTACTCAGTGAATAGTGATTGTCCTATAATACTAGGTTTGTCAAGAAATCAGCAGGGAGCTTGGCCACAGTGGTCGCACTACTGCCAGGACCGGCTGTTTCCTTTTGTGCGAATGAAAAAAAAAATGATTTTTTTCTTCCCCCCATTTTGTATAAACCGAGTGACAAAAGTGATGTGAGAATGAAAATAAATACTTCTTTTACACCTAATAATTGTTCCAAAAAAAGCATGCTTTAACGCACAATACATCATGAGGACCTGGCAAGGAAATCTGTATGCTCGTAGTGAACATCACCCGATTTCTAACAAACACTGAATAATTCATACTAGAACTCACTGTGTCTTCACAGCAGAACAGACGCCACGGTCTGAATTTCTCTTTGAAGATTTTGCGAATGTCCACTTCCTCACTATGACCTCCATGGATTGGTTGTTTTTTTTTTTTTGGTTTTTTTTGACTGTACAATATCTTTCCGACAGAGTCTCGAAGTAAAAACTGGAGTGGTCATTAACAGTCAATGAGAGAAAAACCCTGGAGCTTTGTAAAGGAACAGCTTGATGATTCAATCTGTCCGAGCTCTGACTATAAACTCATCCAATTAGCCAGACAGGAGACAGCTTTGACCCTCATGTTCACTGACTTTCTAGGGTGAAAACATCTCTTTGGCAGACATTTCACCCATGCAGGCAAGCCTACCACTGAAGAAGGCCTTGAAGCAAAAGTAAAAAGTGCCAATTACAAAACCTTGAGGTACTCCATAAAGTCGCCTTTGAGTTAACAGAAGAGAAGGTCTGGATACAAGTTTGACCTCGTGTTCACAGCTGGGGCACTTTAAACTCAAGGTTTAGTTTTTAAAATAGTACACAGGAATGATGCCATTTTAAACCTGTACTTTATTCATCTGTAAAAGATCAAATGAGATTATGTTTTGGCATTTATACTGTAAATATCTTGACTGAAAAAAAAAAAGATAAAGTGTTTGCTCTGAAACTACATTTATAAGGAAATTGCTATTAACCATGATTAATTACACTTTGAACACTTTAATATAAGATATCATTATTTACAACTGGAAAAAGTTCAGCCAACAATTACATTTTTTCTATAATTTACACCAGAGGGGGGGCAAACTACGGGCCGCTGGCCATATGCAGCCCACTGAACACCTTCATATGACCCACAAGGAAGCTTTTAAAATGCTGCTTCTAAGTGGTTTGATTTCAGCATTAGTAAGTTTATGACGCAATCAGGCTTTGTTCTGCGGATTTTAAATTTGTTCAGTGTCCTTTTTGAGGGAAAAGGAATAGGTTAAGAAGTCACGTGACACATTTTGCCTGTAGTTATTTGAAGTGTACAGAAACATTAGGTACTGTAAGTGGGTGAGCACCGCTTTTTGTTTATTATTTTAGGGAGTGTAGTTTATTGGCGTCAACTATTGAACATTTCGCTTTCTTTTTCACATTTTTATTTTCTTTAGTAAGTTTAGAGGGGATATTGTGTTCTAGTTTATGTGGTTGTTGGTTTTGTTTAGTTCTTTGCTTTGTTGCCACTCTAGTCCCCCTTCCCCCTTAATTTTGGTTGTATTTCTGTGATTGTTTTCATTTATTTTCAAATTCACTGTACAAAGCTCTTACATGCTCCTTTGTTGGCTTTATCGTATTCCCTTATAGACGAATAAACTAATTGAATGTTAAGATTGTTTGTCCTCCCTAAACACCTTGTTAAATCGTAACAACAAGTGAACACCATTTGATGGCAGTTTTGAATGCTGTAAAGTTAGTCCTAACAGGAGAATTTGAACACGGTTTCGGATATTAGAATGCAGTTAATGAGTGAGACAATGAAAAAGTTGACTCTGAATGTCGTGTGGTGAAGGAAGAATGGACAACAAAATACTACTTCACCAATATTGGAGAGAAAGCTATAATATACCTAGAAGGTATTGCAGTTTTTAAAGATTACAACCTCAGTTGTCATTTATAAAATTATGTTCTCATCATGTTTCTGTCAGACAATATATTTTCAATTTCCACTGTAAAAAGTTATTTTATAAAGGATTTATTTATCCGTTTTATGATGATCGATGAGTACATATTAATTGCAGTGCGAATTACTTTGTCTTGAAAATTCGACTAAATAATAACTATGAAAGAAAGAAAATCTGTTATGTGTCAATGTGACGTTTCTGTCAGATAATACATGTTCCATGCATACTGCCACTATAAATAAAAGTTATTTTATTAAAGATTTGACATGTGGCCCTTCGCTTGGTTTGCAAAACTTGACATGGCCCTCTGGTCTAAAAGGTTTGCCCACCATTGATTTACACACTCACGTCATTCCAGAAAAACTGAGAATTTCCAAATGATCTCAATGTACTTTTTAAAATAAGTTTTTGTTTATTAATTCATTTACTTATTTAGTTTTTTTTATTTATTTGTGTATACTTTGTCTAGTTTTGGAGCTTGACAGTATTCATCACCTTCACTACCTGGGTTTCCATGCTGTTTCATGATGTTCCCTGTGCACACCTATTTTGAAGTATTGCATGAGAAACAAGTAAAAAACACCAATTTCAAATAAAAATCCCTTAATTTGCAAATATAAACTGTTTTTACTTCTGCTTGAGGTGTTGTGAAAAGGGTTAATGTGAAAAAATGAAAACACATTTGTCAAATAGACTAGTACCAAAAATTACACCCACGTGACCAATCAGCTGTCTCCATTACACTGCTTTGTTTACTGTACACGCTACATTACTTACTACAGCCAGTCGCTAAAACAACTTTTGGCTTTTGTTTTTTTTTTACTTTTTGCAAACTTTGAAAAGATTTGCTTCACATAAGGAAGGAAACCTGGCTATTGTAGCCTCGGAAATCCATCTTGAGTTTTGCAAAGAAAATAGTATGTGTTAAAAGGCTCAAAGATAACCCAACATAATATTAAATACACATTTCATTTCTGTAACATGAACATATTTCTGAAAAAAATAACATTGTTGTGTATTATATTGCTGCTATAATTAGAAAACCACTGAAGAAACAGTATGTTTACATGGACACCAATAATCTGATTTTAAAACAGTTAAGACAATACTATGATTACATTCTGTCAGTTTTCGTGAACTATGCCACATTACATGAGAAGAAACGATTGAATCTTGTGTCACAACGCCCATTTGTCTTTACTACTCCCCTACGTCAAGGAAATTGCCAAAATCGTGACAAAATCATGTAATCTGACAGGGGCTTAAGAGTCTACCATGTAAACATTGTTGACTACCAACAAAAACCTCTAACTCAGTTCCACACAACTATTAAGAACCATGAAGACTATAAAAACACCTTTTTGATAAAGGGGCTAGCATAACGCACGACTAAATACCTGAATTTAGTGGGTCTGTCTCTCTCTTGTTGTGCGAGTTTCTCTGATGCGTGGAAGATGAAGTCTTTTAAGAAGTCCTTTCTCGATGCGTATAGCTTGCGACACAGATCGGAGGATACTTGAGACACAAACTTGAAACTGAGTTTATTTTGCCGGAAAATAAGAAATGTGGATTCAGGCGAGTCACGTGGGAACAGAAACGTGGTCTTCCCCTTGCGTGTCGGGGACATTTCAGAGGAGACCTTCTGCAGAGACCTTTCTGCCATGATGTTGGGGAGTAGATGCGTTTTAACTTTTGGTCAAGTCACACCCATTCTCTATTGACTGACCAATGGTTTCATGACATAGTTTGAGCGGGAGATTTTCTTTGTCTCAGGGCCACTTATATACATAATAAGGGTCCACCCTGAAGGGACGGAGGGACATTACCTCAGAGCATTAAAGAATGTAAGCCGTATAAGATATGATCATGCACCCTGCATCATGTGTTGTAAAATAGCAAGAGAAACGTAATGGAATTAAACATGACACTCATTAAACACACAATAAACAGCATCTACACATTTCTATACTATATGACACAAAAAAGGGGTCAGTTGTGCATGCATAAAAATACTTTCAATACTTTTGCTATAGGGCAGAGCAAATAGACCTCAAACAAACACATTATATATGATTTGGAATAAGTTTAGATTTCTGAGTCTATTTCAAGTGTGTGTGTGTCGTAATAAGGGGGGTTCCCTTTGCAATGTGTTTGGGTTGCAGAGATGTAGGAGGGAAAGTTTCTTACTTTCTTACCCACCATCTGCAATATAGATTGAAGACCATGGAATGGGTCCTAAGGGCCGACCAAGTAACCTGTGCAAACACACTGTGTCATGCACAGCGATCTCTGACGCCAGACGCTCTGGCACCTACTATCATGAATGTCACACCAATAAAAAAATTATATTTAAGGACAATCCCGTTTTTCAGCTGCAGCCTATATGTTAAAGACCCCCCCCCCCTTTCCGAACAATGAGGTTCGAAGAAAATTTGTTGATCTGGACTGAAGACTTAGTATCCTTGTCGGGTCTAAATAATCTTCCGTTAGTCTCCATTCCTGGGTCAACTGGTCGTGTTTTCTTTTTGATTAGCATTGGTGTGGCTTCTTAATTATGACAAATTAGGACGACATATTGATGACAACAAAAATTTGTGACTACAGTTAAAAATGCAGCTGACGGATGATCACAGTATTGTTTTTTTTTAGCGTCCTGTTAGAAAAATGTGACTCCATGTTGTGTTTACTGTACAGCATATACTATTACATGAAAAAGAGAATGCTAAAGCAGGAGAAACATTCAGCCCTAAGATTCACCTCAATTTTGCTATTTAAATTTTCCTGTAATTCATTTGGCGAATCCTGCTTTCAATTACGTAGGAGGGGAGCTGCTTAAAGCCTCCGATTAGACTGATGTTGATACACAGATATCGGGCCTGCCATGCTAATTGACAGCTAACTGATGTGGGTGAGAGGTGTAGTTAGACACAAAAGAGTTTTGGGGGTATCCTCTTGTCCTTTAGGGCCGATCGTTTTTCTTTTGCTCTTTCTTTGTTCTTCACATCTCGACACACAAACACACACACAAAATCGCAGAGGGTCAGAGCTGAATTAGCACCACGAGCCAATTAGCCTCCTCCCACACTCTCTCCTTTACAGATGCTTCTTAAAGAAACACAGAGGCTTCTAATTAAACTCTAAAGAGTGTCTTGTGTTTGGCGGCTGATATGTGTGTGTGTGTGTGTGTTTGCGAGTGGGCGTTGGAGCATTGCGAGCTTGTGAAAGAGCAAAATCCTAACATAAAAAGATAGAAAGCTCAAAAAAACATGCACCTTTCAATTGAAGGTCACACTGGTTTAAATAATTGCAGTGCCCACACATCACCTCCACACCTCACACCTCAACATCCGTCTAATTGATCCGGCAATTATTCCTAATAATGCTGGAAAATACTTCAAATTAAATTGTATTATACCTGCATGTTTCATTTTGTGTTCTGGTCTTGTGGTTTTTCTCTCAAGTGTAGAGGGAACCACTGAGAAACGACTTGTAAAATGAGCTTGTAAAACGAAAATGTGTGGTTGAATCAACTCTGGTAAATCTTGGCTCTTTGTTGGCATCGATGGTTCCATGAAGAACCTTTAACATCTGAACTGTTTAAGTTAACTTCAAAAAGCAATTACATACTATGTGTTTTATTTTAACGATCTAGGCGCAAAGTCTGCATGGTGCAAAAGCATTAAGGTTGTGTCCAAATCCATTTTTTTGCTATTTAAAGGACTGAAAAAGCTACTCTGTGCACGGTGCATGGTCTAACAGGGTTGGGCTTATTCTCTTAATTAGTTATGGGTGTGTTTTGAGCATATCGTGCATTAAACCATTTAGAGTCTCATCTCCCATTTCCTTTAAGAGTCAGTTGCGTAGCGCCATGGTGCATTTGCTATTTACATGGCGGACTTTGCAAGTGGACAAACTGAACCCTTCACTAGCGAGAAAACAGTTAAACAGACTATCTGCAGTGAGGATAAAGGTTGAGCCTCCTCCATTCGGCCTCTTTACTTTCTCTTTACTTTTACTCTACTTTCATGGAGTAAGGAAACGGTATTGTACGCTCTCCGCTGAAGACATGCATTAGCCTACATAATTTTGTTTGTTATAAGCGCAGATTTGTTTCAAAACTATTTCTAAATTCAGTTCTAATTTCCAGCAAACAAATTTATGAACAATAATAATGTTTCTTTTTTTATTTTGGAGTTTTATATTGATTTATATTTATATATTTATATGTTTATTTCAGTTCCTCAAAATAGCAACGTGTCAACAATGCATCTTAACACACAACTTTTTTAGACTGGCGCACACATGAGTCCACAAAGTAGCGCAAAAGGATTTGCTATTTAAAACAATGTGGTGCAAAACATAAAAATTACTGTTGCACTGGTCTGAAAATAGCAACAAATCGCGCCATTCTTGGATCTTATCTTGCCATGAGTTCAATTCATGTTTATTTATACAGCGCTTTTTACAATGTAGATTGTGTCAAAGCAGCTAAACATAGTTCTAGTAAAGTCCAGATTTCAGAGTTAAATTTACTTGCATTTCGTTGCCTTGTACTTGTACATGTGTGATGACAGTAAAGTTGAATCTAATCTAAT
>NC_079457.1:13064941-13158890 GCF_903798145.1 Danio aesculapii | reverse complement strand
CCCTAGATACGCCCCTACCTCTACTATGTTTTAGCAAGTGGCTGCTAACACGATTCTACATATTTACTACATATTTAGCACTCTGTGTTTTAACAAATGAATGCAGACATTTGTTTGCATGCTACCAGCATGTTTTAATAAACAACTGCTGACATTTTAGCAAGCTAACATGTTTTAACAAACAACTGCTAACATAATTAGCATGTTGTTAGCATGTCTTATCAAATGACTTCTTACTTCAGGATTCTCCTATCACGTTTTAACAAACAACTGCTGACATATTTTATACGTAGCATGTTTTAATAATAAACTGATGACAGCATATTGCTAGAATGTTTTAAATCATTGCTGACGTATTAAGCATGTTTGCTGACATATTTTAGCACGTTGCTAACATGTTTTCATAAACAACTGCTGACATATTTTAGCCTGCTCCTAGTATGGTTTAACGAACTGTTGACATATTTTAGCATGCTGCTAACATGTTTTAACAATCAACTGATGACAGCACACTGTTAACCTGTTTTAAAAAGTGGCTGCTGACATATTTTATCATGCTGCTAGCATGTTTTAACAAACAACTGCTGACATATTAGCAAGCTACTAACATGTTTTTACGAAATGGCTGCTGAAATGTTTTAGCAAGTGCTGCAAACATGTTTTTACATGCTGCAAACATGTTTTAGCAGATGGTTGCTAGCATGCCTTAAGTTGTCAAAATAAAATGGCACATCATTAGAATGTTCTAATGCTATTCCGCTACAAAATACTAACCAGAACTGTCAGTATATCTGTCATAGTTTCTAGTGTGTTTGGAAATGTACCCCATTAGCATTTAGTGGTTTTACCATGCCACCAATAGACACCAACAAGGACCAGTTTCCAGTAAAACCAATACAATACCTATTATAACCATTACATTTTTACAATGAAGTTTTTTTCTAGTGCTACTAACAAGTTTATTTTGTTTTAATATGTTTTTAAATCAAATTTAGAATATGTTTGAATAATTAAAAAATAGGGCGTCATGGTGGCTCAGTGGGTAGCATGACCGCCTCACAGCAAGATGTTCACTGGTTCGACATTTCTGTGTGGCGTTTGTATGTTCTCCCCGTGTTCATGTGGGTTTCCTCCGGGTGCTCCGGTTTCCCCCACAAGTCCAAAGACATGGTCGATAGGTGAATTGAATAAGCTAAATTGTCCGTAGTGTATGGGAGTGTGTGGATGTTTCCCAGTGTTGGGTTGTGGCTGGAAAGGCATCCGCTGCATAAAACATATGGATAAGTTGGATAAGTTGGTGGTTCAGTCCGTTGTGGCAACCCCTGGTTAATAAAGGGACTAAGCAGAAAATGAATGAATAAATAATTAAAAAATAATAATAATTTAGAAATTTCTATGTTTATATTTATATTATCTATAATAAAGCTATAGGTATGATTAATAATTATGATTTACGTCATATAAAAACAATTTAAAGATATCATTACCAAAAACATCTCTTTGTTCTATCCCAGAAATTTCTAAAACCTCTGTGTATTTTGTCAACTCATTTTCAGGATCAGACTCTATAGATGTTATTCAGCACTCTGGACAGTTCCTGTTGTCAGTCACCTGGACAGATGCTGGGAGATCATTAGAGTGAGACAAACTAAAACTGCCTGCAGATCACGCGGTTTGATTGGTCTTCATTTGTTCAACATCAAATCACAGAACTAATTAACCCCAAAATGTAAAGAATCTCTCAGCATTTACTCACTCTTATGTCTTTCTTCTGTAGAACACAAAAGAGGATTGTGAAGAAAAATCAATCATGGC
This sequence comes from Danio aesculapii, assembly GCF_903798145.1. Classification (NCBI taxonomy): domain Eukaryota; kingdom Metazoa; phylum Chordata; class Actinopteri; order Cypriniformes; family Danionidae; genus Danio; species Danio aesculapii. The sequence continues at coordinate 13,157,075 of NC_079457.1, read as the reverse complement.
CAAATGTTGTTTAAGACTTTGAAAATTATTTAAAATTGACTTTAAAATGGACAAAACAGCTGAAACTTTCTTCAGAATATTTCATTTTACGTTCCACATAAAAAAATCATACAAGTTTAAAAAAAACATGAAAGTGAGAAACGACAAAAATGAACTCATGACAGAAGTTGAAATCAATTAACAGCAAATGAATGCATATTGACAAACCGAGCAGATACGTTTTATTCAGACAGCAATTATCCAGATCATTAGTCTTAGCTGTGGTTGAGATAAATAAATGTTTTCTTTGTGCTTGGTGCCTTTTCAGCCACAAGTAACCAGCATGAACACTCTAAGCCTATTTATTTTAAAACCCAAGCAATATATGTATACACACACACACACACATACTTTGTACATATGGTTTACAGGGACTCTCCATAGGCATAATGTATTTTCATTTATTCATTTTCTTTTCGGCTTAGTCCCTTTATTCATTAGGGGTCACCACAGCGGAATAAACTACCAACTTATCCAGCATTTGTTTTACGCAGCGGATGCCCTTCCAGCTGCAATATGACACTGGAAAACAACCATACACTCTTGCATTTACACTCATACACTACGGGCAATTTAGCTTAATAAATTCACCTATACCACGTCTTTGGACTGTGGGGGAAAACGGAGCACCCAGAGGAAACTCACGCGAACACAGGGAGAACATGCAAACTCCACATAGAAATGCCAACTGGCCCAGCCAGTTTTGCACCTTATTCATGTAAAGGGGCCACAACCAACCAATCCTCTGGCTTCAGGCTTACACTTACTATTTTTAATGCTTGTCTGGTCAGCCTAAATAAGAATAAGCACACAATACACAGATAAAAATGTGAGGTTAAAAGCTTACATTTTCTAGGGTGACATTATCCCCCATAAATAATCTAATTAAAGCAGTCATATCTAATAGCCTTGCAATTAATACAACTTTTCAAGGCGTGTTTTTAATCGAGCATGAGATTTATTGAGCATTAAGAGCATAACTCTGCCCTAACAGGTCACTGCAATTTATCAATCATTAAAAGCCTCTCATTACTAAAGTTAAAAAGCTGTGATGCGTCCACATGCTTTAATATTGCTCAAAACAAAAGCAAAAAAATGTGATTATTGCATCATGAGTTTTCTAAGCCCACACGGAGTCTGCACGCGCAGAATTCCACAGATTTTCCGCATATTTCCGCAGAATTCCGCAGATTTTTAGCCCATCATTAATTCTGTTTATTTACTTAAGTAAATGTGTGTAAATCTATATTTATTCAGTTTTTTAATTAATTACAGTAATATTATTGACAAATATGAAAATTTTCATCTGATTTAGTTACAATGCAATTTGTAGAGTAATATTTTAGTAGAAATATTATATGAGACTTGCTTTGTTTACCAAATAAAGTGAATCTAATTGGATTTGCATTTTAAACATTAAATAAAAGTTAAAAAGATAATATATATATATATATATATATTTTTATATATTTTTTATTTTAGTTATGATACTTCCAAAATAATTCTGCATAAATCTGCAGATTTTTACCAAATTTCTCCGCAGAAATATGCAAAAACTGCTTGTTGCTGTGATGCATTAAAAAGTTGACTTAAGCTTGAAACAAATTTCCTTTATTTTAAACTTTGTACTCTCCTGAACTTGGATAGCAAGTAATAACTTTCATACACCATCCCTATACAAAACAAGTCTTTTAACATCCAGGTGAACCGGAAGTTTCTGAGACTTATTTTAAGTACATTGATTGGTAGGCTTTCTTTCGCACATCATTTACTCAAAGCAAAATAACGGTAAAAGGGGCATGGTTAAGGTTATTGATTTACAGTTGTTGTGGAAACACTCAGGTAGACATCAACGGAAAGACTGCAACTCCTGCAAAGACTGTAGATTTTTCATTTAATAGTATAGGCATCGATTAATACAGTTTAATATTTTACACAGGGTATATTATACACCTGAATGATTACACAAGATAAGTGATTCATATTTAGTATGTTGCTCTAGATGTAAAACCAAGGTTGATACATTATTACATATATTTTGGACCTGTTCCAAACTTAAAACCTATTGGAGAAATATAATCAACCCAGGCTCATTCTGATTACATCCCCCTATATACATTTCTGGAGACAGCAAAATACTTCCCAGGAGGTACATTTTTTTTTGCAGTTTTTGTTTTCATGAATCCACCTGTATGTTTTTTGTATGTATGTTTTTTGAGATCAAATTTCTCGCAAACCTGCTGTTCTCACGTAAATCCACCAGAGGCCGCTGTCGACTGACTGACTTTATGACTGACCAACCGACCGATCCCCCCCACCCTACCACTTCTCAAAACCCAACCAATAGCATTTTTAAAAGCAAAGATTGACCCACCCACCCCCTTCCCTCAAACCTCAGTATTTTAAATAACAATCCAGATAAAAAGCCTCCTGATTTCTACCACGCTTTCAGATTTGACCACATTCTCACCATGTTATTTACTTGTTTATTCTTTAGTTTCATCTGCTTTCTGGAACCGTTCTTCACCGGACTCGAACCATATTGTCGCGGTCAACTCCTCTCTGCGTCTCAAGTCCGGCAACATACGTGTCGAGCTACCTGACAAACTGGAAACAGCGGTAAAGCCGTACACATTGACGTAAGCATTTACACTGACGTTTATTTTTTACGTAATTTACGTTGACTTTTATTTGGGCAGAGTGAGAGCGTGTATAGGCCTCGAAATTGACCCCTTTAATTAGTAGCACTAAAAAATGTAGGAGCACCAACCAAAAATTAATGAGCACCACTGCAAATTGAATAATAACGGATTTATTGTATTTGTAAATAACAATTAGGACTAACAAAAATCAGAAGCAACTATAGCTAATTCTGTGATGACTTATTGATATTTGTGCAATAATTCCAAAATGAATGTCTAATAATTTTAAAATATTAATGATGACGATGATGTCAATAATACTAACAATGAATAACATTTCTCATGATGATGCTGCCTTAAATGTGCTTGAATGTGAGTTATTTGTTATATAAGTCCTACTGTACGGTTACATTATGAAAAATAAATGTATGGTTTGCATTAAACAAAAATGAAGCATGGCAGTAAGAAATGTTCATTTTGCACTATTGTTTTATATGCGTCAATTTAATAAATGATATTTTTGCTACAAAAAAATAAATGTAAGAGTATAATAAATCATTCAATTGAATGCTGAAAGCTGCAAAGCAGTCATCAGTAATTAAATAGAAAAATAAGTGCATGTCAAGAAAGAACGGACAAAAGAAAAGAGAAAAAAAGTCTCACTTCTACCCCTCTTTAAAAGTTTTGATTTCGGTTTGTGTCATTTTACATGCTCAGTCTCGTTATGCTCTAATTTAATTCAATTCACCATTATTTGTATAGCGCTTTTACAATGTAGATTGTGTTTTTTAAAGTTTAACTCAGTTCAGTGTGGTTAAATAATTACTACTGAGAGTCCAAACATTGAAGAGCAAATCCATCGATGCTCAGCCCTAACGAGTCCCGAACCATGCAAGCTAGTTGCGACAGCGGCGAGGAAAAAAACTGCCTGTGAATTATCGTTCTTAGTCATGAGCCGCAGTTTTACTTTAAACTTAAAGGCAGGCTTCTTTGGCGATGATGTACAGTGTTAAATATTACATTTAGTGGCCATTTGCACTGAACAAGCAGTGAATGCAACGCTTCGAGATTCGAGCCATTAAACAGCTGATCCACTCTGAGTCTTTCTGCACTCTCTCTGAAAACATTTGATTGATCTCGGCTGGCGGATAAAAACATTCAACACACGATGGCTCTCATCAGCGCCATTATATTTAACGTTGGGTGGGTTTGCAAACCTATGTACTTTTCATTGCGTCTTCCTCAAACTTCAACGTTACCCGCGGTCACAAAAGCTTCGTTATCTGACCGTGTAAAGCCTTGAGTGATTGACAGAACCAATATAGCGGCAAGGAAGAGCAATTCAGCACGTTTTTTAGAAAAAAAAATCAAAACAGGTCGCACTACAATCATTATGCAGTCGCACAAATGCTCCCTAATATATAATATGGTCGCATAGATTAAATTTCGGGCGCATATGCGACCAAAATGGTCACAATTTTGAGCCCTGCATGCTGTTGTGTAAATAAGATATTATATACTGTACAGCTATTTAGCTTATTAAAAGAAGTTGTGATCTGGCTTTACATAAAAAATAAAATTAACTTGAATTCAAGGGGGGCGGGGACAGCTGTTGGGAGGGTGGGGCGCCCCCCCTAATATAATGGTAGGGGAAACACTGGCATCATACTGCCCTGTAGCATTCATTTTAAAGATCAAATGCAGCCATCTGAAGCCCTGGTTACATAATTTGCGGTCTCCAGAAACATATATAGGGCTACGTTTTCAGAATGAGCCTATGTTAAATATGATACAAACTGTTAACAAAATTGCTATAAATGATCCACGATTTATGTTACTAGTGGATGAATCAATTCTTCAGCTTGATCAAAGGAGAAATTTAGGTTTAATTAAAATGGCTCTGATAGCAGCAAAGAAATGCATTGCTATACAATGGAAATCAGTAGAACCACCAGGTCATATTGTATGACTTAGAGAACTTTCGTCTTATGTTTCTGCTGAAATCTTTAAAAAAATCATTAATGTTTGAAAAGATTTGGGGTACATTTATTGAATACATGAATAATTTGGATGTTACATTGACTGAAAACACTGATGGAATATTGTGATTCGTCATCTTTTATTTGTTATCTTAGTTTATTTATTTACTTGTTTATTTCCTCTTATTTTACACATCAGCTCAATGTCTCACAATTATGTCCATTTAACTGTTATGTCTTGTGAGGGTGGGGCTGGGGTGGAGAGTGGTTAGAAAAGAATGTGTACATGTACAGTGCTCAGCATATATAAGTACACCCCTCACAAATCTATCTTTTCAATTCATATTTTTTAATAGAAAGCTATACAATATTATATTTGCAATATAAACATGTAATTTATAGTATACTAGATTAGTCAGTACTGAAGCCAAATCTGGAGCTCATCTAACAATATAACTTACGATAACGGTCCAAAAACTATCCAAAAACAAAAACAAAGCAAAAAAAAATAAAAGTTTAGTTGAAATTTTGTAGTGTAAGCTGAGAAAATATTATATGCTATTCCTTTTATACTAATGAAGGACTACAGAGACATTCCAAGCATGGGATGGGTCCTCCTGGCATGGCAGAGTTCATTACAGGTCCAATGCACATCTCTGCCATTTGCTTACAGTAACCATGTGCTTTTCACCATAAACAATTTATCTGCTTGTGATCTTCCTTCATTTAACTTAGTCATGTTTGGTGTCATTTGACAGTTTATGACTTCAGCATTGTAGTGATGAAATCAAGAGAGACATTGATGTATTTCAATATACAATATATTTACTATTGTTGAGTCATGGCCTGATTAACAATTGATTAATAATTCAGATTAACACCATTCAAATTCAAAACAATTTGAATTTAAATGGTGTTAATCGGAATTATTGACAATTAATTTAATAAATCTGAATTTTTATATGCCGTTAAAAGTTGTTTTGAATATTTTCATTTGAATATGTTTTTCAAAGCTTGAATATTAAACATCTTAAGTATAAGAAAACTGAATTTTTCAAGGCAGAATTTTTATAGACGTATTTTCAAACTTCAGATTTGTGTTCTTGTTACGTGTTTAAGTTGTTAAGGTATTAAAAAGGATGAAACGTAACAATCAGTGAGACTACTGATGCTGGATGAATGAGAACACAACAACCACTTGTTAAGTGAAACAAATTAAGTATTTAATATTCATATGTCAGACAATGAATAGAGAATGTATTATAAATGTAATGTTAAATAATCGAATTAAAGAAAATAGGAGTGTTGCCAAAACAAAGAAATAAATATAACAAAGCGATCTAACTAAACCCCAACCCACTAAACTGACTAACCAAAGAAAAATGCAGAAACAAAACCGTAATCTTCAGCACGTAGCTTAACTAAACTTCATAACCTCAAAACATAATTACACATGTGGCAACGCCTCCTTAAACTAACAAATAAATATTCTAAGCTGCTCACATTACTAGAGTTCTCGTAAAGTACACACTGTTAGCCATTAGCAAAACAAAATCTCATATAATTCAATTCTCACAAAGATCGTTCAACTTCTCACTAGATAATAAACTGAGCTGCACAAGCATATCTAATAAAGCAGTCTCTTAATAAAGAGAAAACTAGAACACAGCAAATCGTAAGCAAATCAACACAGATGAACAGGCTGGCCGACACAAGTGAGGAGACTGGCTGTGAGCTAAGCACTCCTCAAGAACAGCGCAAGCGCACGGCTTTTATACCGAGCGGACCCGGTTCTGATTGGCGTGTCGATGGTGATTGACAGCTCCTTTGACCAATGGTTGCACACCTAGAACCAGCACATGACACACAGCGGAAAAGAGAGAAAAGCATGCAAAACAGAACAAACAAAACATGCGTGAAATGTAACAGTTCTGAATTCATAGACTGCAGAAATTCAGTTTGTAAAAAACAGTTTCAAATTTTAGATCAAGAAATTCAGAACATCAAATTCAATACTCTAAAATTCTAATCCAGAAATTCAGATCATGAAATTAAGATTCAGCAAAAAGTAGGTCAGGGGTGATCAACAGGGAATTAAGAAATTCAAGTTTCACTGTCTTTGTTACACAGCAGCAGTTCATATGTTACAGCTATATTTCTGTATACAGTATGTTAGTTTGTTTCATTCTACTGTCTGTATATTTAAACATGTAACTTAATAAACAACTTTGCCTGCTTTAAGGCATTGAGATTCGTTCTCTTTATCAATCATGATAACAACTTTAATGGAGTCAGATTAAGTACAATGGAGTCAGATAAATAATTGATTTAAACACACCATCCTTCAACTGCGTTCTGTTTCTGATTATTGGTTCAGAATAGCAGCGTAAGCTTCAAGCCTTACAGTAGGTTGTATATATATTTTTTGCAATATTTTGCCTAAATTTAATTGTATTATCTTTCATTTTCTAAATATGTTTGGTGACTAAAATATTATTTGAATAAATATATCTGTTTAATAAATCTGTTTTGTTTAAATGCACCAAAATACATTACCAAAATACATTTTCAAAATGAGGCGTACTCATATGCTGAGCACTGTATATTGAAGCGATTCTGTGAATTTTTGATGCGAAAAAAAAAATATATATACATATTGATTAAAAAAAAAGATTTTAATTGTAGTATAATAATAATTTTAGTGGATTAATTTCCACAGATTAATTATACACTTAAATAATAAAAATGTGGGGAAAAAAAGAATAAAAATATGAGCTAGCAAAACAAACATTGTAATTTTTTATTTCAGGCAGACTTTAAGCACTATAATATAGGAGAGCAATCATACCACACTCAGGACTGTTTTCTAAGCGACTCTGCTTTATTTAAGCAATAAGATACATAAAGCTGTGCTATACTGCAAATAGAATCTGTTTTGTTATTGTCTTTGTGTTTTATAATAGCCAGAATCACTCACTTTCACTTGACAATGTGATTCATACTGTCATTTTTTTCATACACCCAGGCAATTCCTCCCTACAGCATTAAAAAACAAGTCATTTTCACTCTTTAAATACATATCTGCCTCCCCTCTTTGCTCTTCAGGTGCGAATGGCTTCTGTCTTCAAACTGGCTGCGTTTAAAAATCGATTCCGATATTTCAACAGGCTCCAGACGCGCCCATCCCATCTTCATTTCCGCATCTGCGTGATGCATTTAGTCTGAGAGCACGCAAATCATTTTCATTCCCCACAAAAAGCAGCGGGTGTCTTGCAGTTATTTAGCGAGATTACATGGTGTATGGATCTCGTTCAAAACGCTTTATTTACTCGTTCGCCGTGGATGGATGAGCTCGACTGAAGGGAGATGAGCAAGAAAAAATGGGGAGAATGTTACAACAGTGCAAGCAAAGTTTTTTCTCTTTTCTTTCTTTTCTTTTTTTTAGATTTGCATATTTTGGTTGTGGAAGCTTCAATGCTTCATTGCTTGCATTTTCATGCTAGACTATGTGGCATGGGCTGATTTCAGTTGATTTAAAGGCTGAATAAGAGCATTCTGGTTATATTGAGGTGAAAAAAAATATACCCTAAATGCAACTATCTACTGTAATGTAAGCATGTGTATACAGTGCTCAGCATATCGTCACCTTGGAATTATAAGGTTCTATCTGCGATCTGAATGATTTTGAGATGGTGAGCTTCAAAGTTTTGGCACTCCATATAGAAAACAGTATGTGTGTAACATTTGTTTTTTAAATAAAATATCTTAACATGTAAATAACTTATTAAAAAAACACCATAATGTATATAAGTTGTTATTTATTGAGAATATGTCAATAACTCAATTTTGACAAAAATGTCAGTTAGAACCTTATAATTCTAAGGTGACGATATATGAGTACACCCCATGTTGAAAATGAATATTTTAATCCATTTCTCAGTGAATGTGTGTAATATATATTTTGTGCATTTGAAAGAAACTCATTTATTAAACAGATATATTTATTAAAATACTATTTTAGTCACAGAACATTTTTAGAAATGGAAAGATAATACATTGGCGTCGCAGTGGCGCAGTAGGTAGTGCTGTCGCTTCACAGCAAGAAAGTCGCTGGTTCGAGCCTCGGCTGGGTCAGATGGTGTTTCTGTGTGGAGTTTGCATGTCTCCCTGCATTCGCGTGGAGCACCTCTGGGTGCTCCGGTTTCCCCCACAGTCCAAAGACATGCGGTACAGGTGAATTGGGTAGGCTAAATTGTCCGTAGTGTATGTGTGTGTGAATGGGTGTGTATGTGTTTCCCAGAGATGTGTTGCAGCTGGAAGGGCATCTGCTGCATAAAACAGATGCTGGATACGTTGGCAGTTCGTTCCGCTGTGGCCCCTTTATAAAGGGACTAAGCCGAAAAGAAAATGAGTGAAGATAATACATTTAAATGTATGCTAAAAAATTACAACCTACAAAATTTCAACAAGATGTTTCATTTTTTTGTTTGTTTCTTTTGATTTTTGCCATTTTTGAAAATGTTATTTAATATTTTTCCATATTTCTTCCAATTTTTGAACCATTATTGTAAGTTATTTTGCAATATAAGCCCGAGATTTGGCTTCAGTAGTGACTAAACTAATGTATATGCACAAATATAATATTATAAAGCATCCTATAGAAAATATTAATTTAGATGAGAGATTTATGGGGGTGTACCTATAAATGCTGAGCACTGCATATTACTGGAGTTAAGTATAGGTTTGAGTGAAATGTTAACACTGGTTTTGTTTATTAAAGGTGTGATAGCATTTATTTTAGAGCTTATTTTTAGAGCTTTTTTGTTTAGTATATTACTATTGGTTAAAACGCCAAATATAACGACAGTTGGGCCCAATCACAATTCTTTTTTTATACCCCTTCCCCTTGGCCCTTGAAACAGAGCGTGAAGGGGAAATGGCTTCAAAATTTACTCCTATGGGACAGCACTACAGCACCTGCACACGTCATCATATGTCATCGAGATCTCTTGCTTCATATGAGATCGACAATCGTGACTGCTGTAGTTATTCCAGTTGCATTTTTTTTTTTTTTTTGGTATTTATCTTCAGGAAATCACCGAAGGCATACAATTGTTATCATTACGATATAATCTGGCAATAAGATCGTAACTGTACTGTGCATTTACACAGTGGCCATATTCATTTATGTAAACTCACGAAAACAACATTTCCGTAATACCAGACACTGTTAAAAGGTCATTTCCAGCTACTAGACTTTTCTGACAGGGTATTCAAGTGTCATTGAGTGACAGAATGTTGTGGGACTACTATACAGGAGTTATTATTATGGTATAGATAGTGTTTTTTAATTTAGCGGTTCTTTTTAAAAGCATGACGGTAAAACACAAACGCAGATATGAATATATTAAAACATATGATTGTTTGTTGTAAAAAATCATAATAATGACAAAAAATACTAATTTGTGCATCTTTTTACTTACGTATGTAGCCATGCTACTGTTGTAGCTGGTGTATTCTGAAAAAAATTCTTACCCCTTGGTTTCGAGTGTAGTACTGAAAAATCTTCGTTTCAAACGGTATCTAGCCCTTCCCCCTCGACCTTAGAGCTAAAGAGAATTGAGCAAGGGGGAAAGGCTAAAGCCGCGGTCACATTCAGGTTTGAGCATGCGAAATTCTGTTGTACGGTGCTGCAAAAAGGGGCAGGATTAAACAAGATAATTAGTTACTTAAAAAAGCGAGCCATTGCTCCATATTTTACATTTCTATCCAGAGAGGTCATGTTTTGACCCTCGATTAGTCTCACAGTCAAGTGATGTGATTTCGCAGGTCAGAGTTCACCAAGCTTGAGCTTATCAATGCAGAAAACTGCGAAACTTGTCGCACGGGCTTGCGTTTCCAGTCTGACGCATTTGCGTGTGTATGAATGGAAGTCTACGGGGAGAAAAGCCCAGTGTGACCACAGCTTTAGAGGTGGATTGGGCTTTGGTCTAAAACATGGGTGTATAACTCAATTCCTGGAGGGCCGCAGCTCTGCACAGTTTTGCTCCATCCCTAATCAAACATAGTTGGAGGTGGTTAAAGCTACTGTAAACTTTGCAGAGCTGCGCGGCCCTCCAGAAATTGAGTTTGAGACCACTGGTCTAGAATAATAAATGTAATATACTCATCTTTGAAAACCTGTATGGCATCCTTTTTTGCCATTTTAACCGATGGTTATTTTATGATATTATAATTTAATAGTATTATAAATGCTAGTTATATTTATTTGAAATTTGGAAGAAATCTCATCAGTAGTCAAACACTATTATTTTATTGTAATAATATATAATAATAAAATATTAATATAATAAAAAAAGTAAGATGGTTAAAAAAAGTAAGTTGGTTAATAATATAGTAAAAAAAAGTAAGTTGGTTAATAATATAATGGACTTATAATATAATATAATTATAATATAATGGACTTATAATATAATATAATATAAATAATATAATGGACTTAATATTGAATATTAGATAATAAAAGATGCGGCTTTTATTCAGGCCAAACAAAAAGAAATGAGACTTTCTCCTGAATAACAAAACTAATCTAAAAAAAATGTATATACACTAACCGGCCACTTTATTAGGTAAACCTTTCTAGTACCGGGTTGGACCCCCTTTTGCCTTCAGAACTGCCTTAATTCTTCGTGGCATAGATTCAACAAGGTACTGGAAATATTCCTCACAGATTTTTGTCCATTTTGACATAATATCATAAACATATCTAGCAGTTGCTTCAGATTTGCTGGCTGCACATTCTGTCATCGTGGCAATGACAAAAGAAAAGAGCTATTAAAAGTTATGAATGAAAACTATTATGTTTACAAATGTGTTGAGGAAAGAAAACTTTCTCTCGGTTAAACAACTCTTGGGAAATATTTGTCAAAGAATTCAAATTTCACAGGAGAGCTAATAATTTTTCCTTCAACTCCTACAAAGCCTACACGTTTCATTTACTTAATATTTTACTATGGTATGTTTTTTTTTTTTCATCTTTGCATTAAAATATTATGGAGTTATACTCCCAGAACCAAAGATGTTGTTCTTTTTTGAATACACTTTAATCAGCGCCACATGGTCAAACATGCATCGACAATAATAACCATACACTGGGTGTTCTGAGGTTATCAGTCCTGTCCACTGCAGGCTTCAATATCGGCATTGCATGTTAAAGCATCCGGTCCCTGTGTGCGTGGTAATCTGTAATGTTTAAAAGTGTATTCAAGAGGCGAGGGAGGAACAGGGTTGGGATCATAATTGGTGAGAAACTGAAAATGTCAGTTCCGCTAGCTTAGAAATCTCAGTCTACCGTTTACAAGCTGAGCTTTTTAATTCCCTCTGGCCAGAATGCCAATTTTCTGCTATAGTAGTAGCTATGTCCCAGGAATTGCTTATGTTAATAAAGCTGGTGAAATAACCGCACAATTAAGCAATTTTAGTGCTTAAATTTTAATTTGGAAACACTGCCATTTGCCTGCTTAGTCATCCATGTAAAAAAAATACAGACATGCACATTTTTCATGTCTCATCATTTTTTTTTTCCTCATACATGCAGGTGAAGGTTAGATTTGTGCTTGATTGCACAGATTACTAAAATCTGATTGTTTTTGCTTGGTTTTAGTGTTATTGTATGGCTTTTAATTTTGGAGAATCATCTGGGCAAAAAAATAATTTAATCTAGATTTGATAAGAAGCATTTATAGTTGACTTCTTTTTATAATAAAAAAATAAACGGATCACGCAAAAAATATAAAGACAAGTGATATTATTTTTCAAAGTGTTTACTGCTGTGATACTGTCAGTTAGGGATGTCCAGATCCAATCAAGTGATCGGATATCGGGCCCTATCACGCGGTTTCAGACTCGATCGGAATTGGACGTTAACACCACATCAGGACTGGAATATATGTTTAATTTATATATATATATATATATATATATATATATATATATATATATATATATATATATATATATATATATATATATATATAATTTATAACACATCTATACACTGTAAAACCCAACAGTCAACTTTATCAAATGAAATGAGTGTAGTTAACTCAAAATTGACTGAAAGTTAATTCTACTGATTTGAAAAGAGTTTTGAACTCAGTGTTGAAGGTAATGAGTTAATTAAATACCTCATTACTTCAACTTAAATGGAGTAAGTTCACAGTACTCGTACAGATTTGTTTTTTACTTCACATGGTTTGTTGCAATTGGTTTCCTCAAACTGTTTGAGTTGCCTTAACTTATTGGGTTTTACAGTACTCAGTTGGTTTGAGTTCTCCTCATTTATTGGGTTTTACTGTGCTTAAATTGCTTCATGTGCTTAAATGGATTAAGTTTACAGTACTCATCAGGATTAGTTTTTCAACTTAAATGGTTTGTAGCAATCGGTTTCCTCAAACGGTTTGAGTTACCTTAACTTACATATTACAGTGTTATGCAGTGGCTTCTTTAGACTTCTTTTTAGACTTCACACCGAAACAGCAACGCGTGCGATATGACATCACTTTTGCTATGTTTAAACTGTCAGGTCTTGATGCCCAATTCTGATTTGTTGTCTATATCAGATTTTTTTTTTTTGCCTGTCCATTTACATGTTCTTTTGGTGACCCATATCCAATTCATGTAATTACATTTGCCGTACAATCTACGACGACGCGCATGCATAAAGGTTGTAGCATCTGCAGCACACGCTAGCCACGATGAAAGAAATTGTGTTGCTTTTATCTCTGCGAAATATGCAAAGTTCAGCCAACTTTAAAATGATTTTGAGGCAGTGGAGGAGGGAAAGGGCTATCTTTGCAGCTTGCGCCTATGGTTTATATAGGGGTGTCTTCCACCAATCGGAGGAATTTGTGGATACGAGAGAGATCTTAGATCTGCTGGGAGTAAATTGTGGTGACAGACCATTTTCCTCTGTGTTTCCTCTGTTGTTTTGGTTTACCGTGTCGGCATCTCCACACACACTCTTCCTTCTATGTCATTAAACCACGGAAAAGTACCAAAGTACCAAAATCTAATGACAGACAAAACGGAATCCCTCAATAAATCCGATCTGCCTGTTTACATAGTCGCATTGTCACATATCCGATTTATATCTGATTTATTTCCACATTTGAAGGAGGCCTGAAACCGATCTCTAAATATCCGAATGCATGCGTTTTTTTGTGTTTACACGGTTATAGAACAGATACGATCTGTGTCACATATGAGCAATAAATCAGAATTGAGTCACATTTAACTTGCAATGTAAACTGGAGGAAACCTATGCCAACATGGGGAGAACATGCAAACAGAAATGCCAACTGACCCAGCTGGGACTCGAACCAGTGACCTTCTTGCTGTGAGGCGCCAGTGCTAACCACTGAGCCACCATGCCGCCTTCATTTCATTCACTTGTATTACATTTTTTCTATTTTTATTTTATTTAACTGACAAAAAGTCAAAGAGAAGATTTCCAGCATTTTCAGAGAGAAAGCAAATTGTATTCTGGAAATCTAGACCAATTTTGATTTGAATGACAGCAACACACACCAAATAAGTTGGGACATGGGCATGTTTAACACCCATTAACATTTCTTTTAATACAATGCTTAATCATCTAGAAACTGATGATACTACAGTAACTGTTTAGGTTTTACAAGTAATTTTTTTATTTATTTTTTGCCCAATCTGTCCTAATATAAAACATCGGCTGCTCAACAGTCAGTGGCCATTATTATCTGTTTCTATTTTCACGATGAGCCATACATTTTCAGTAAGAAATGGCAGGAAGGCCAGTCAAGCACATCCAATCTGTGTCTACAAAACCTGCACTGTTGTAGCAACATACGAAATGAGACTTGATCTAATACCCATAGACTTACCATGAAAGATGTCACAGAGATGGCAGTAAATGTCACTGTATTTTGCCAATATATGCCTCCATATCAATGGTACACATGGTGATCACTCGTATTGTTTGCCCTGCTCCTCATTGAACCATGACCAATGTTTGCTTCTGCATATCTATCGCTAAATAAAGACTGGATGTTCTCTTTGAACTTTGAGACTAGGAACTCAGAATTTACCAGAAACAAGCTGAAATATGAAGTACAGCACACATCTCCACTGTGTTCTTGATGATTTGAGAACAGCTCTAGCCCTGAGAACCAGCACTATCACTACAGCACACAACTGATGTACAGCAATTCCCCTATACCGCATGTCTTTGGACTGTGGGGGAAACCGGAGCACCCGGAGGAAACCCACGCGAACACAGGGAGAACATGCAAAGTTCACACAGAAACGCCAACTGACCCAGCCAAGGCTCGAACCAGCGACTTTCTTGCTGTGAGGCGACAGCACTACCTACTGCGCCACTGCGTCACCAAAAAATTATTATTTTCTACATAAATATAAAAAGCATTGCATCCATGCCTTCTTCACCTCAATGAGGCTTTATTCTTGAAAATGTACACTAGTATAGCATTGAGCCTTATCATACACCCAGCGCAATAAGGCACAAGATGGTGTAATGCTATTTTCAGAGCAACGCAACCCTAATTTTCCTGTTTTGCGACACGTTGTTTAAACAGCAAATCCATTTGCAGCGCAATGTGGACTCATGGGTGTTCTGGTCTAGAAAGCAGGTGTGTTAAGCCGCATTGTTGGTGCGTTGCTATTTTGAGAAACTGAAATAGGGCTAGTTAGTTGTGCGCCTTAAACGCGAACACATTGCTTAATACACAGAGGATTTACAGCAATACGCAGATATCTTTAAAATGAAAAAGAATTAAAGGATTTAATTTGACAAAAAAGATTATTTACTACATAAATATAAAAACCACTACCTCCATGCCTTCTTCATCTCTGGTTTTTTTTTCTGTTTATTTATGACAATTTGCATTTGAATAATGTTATTATTAGTGGTATTGTTGTTTATTTTATGTATATTTACATTTGTTTTAATAAAAACAAGCTTAGATTTGTCCACCAGTCAGGTTTTGGACCATATGGGGCATAAGACTTCACTATTATTGTTCATTTATTCATTTGCTGGAAATTAGAACTGAATTTAGAAATAGTTTTGAAACAAATCTTTGGGCCTAACAAACAAAATTGAATATGTAGGCTAATGGGCGTCTTCAGCGGAGTGCGTACAACACCGTTTCCTTACCCCACAAAAGTAAAGGAGTAAAGTAAAGAGTAAATGTAAAGAGAAAGAGAAAGTAAAGAGGCCGAATGGAAGAGGCTCATTCTTTATCCTTGCACTGCAGATGGTCTGTTTAACTGTTTTCTCGCTAGTGAAGCGTTCAGGTTTTCAATGTACAGAGCCCACCATGTAAATAGCAAATGTGCCATGGTAAGATGCAACTGTGGGGCACAGACTATATTTTTCAGCCCTTAAAATAGCAAAACTGGATTTGGACATTCCTTTAATGCTTTTGCGCCATGCGCTTTAGACTTTGCGCCTAGATCGTTAAAATAGAGCCCATTCAGATTTGTCCATGTACAAGTCCACCATGTAAATAGCACTGCGTCATGGCGCAATGCAACTGACTCTTAAAGGGAATGGGAGATGAGACTCTGATTGGTTTAATGCACGTTATGCTCAAAACACATCCATAAATCATTAAGAGAATACGCACAACCCTGTTAGACCATGCGCCGGGGCACAGACCATATTTTTCCATCCTTAAAATAGCAAAAGTGGACTTGGACATGCCCTTAATTGATTTTGCGCCATGCGCTTTAGACTTTGCGCATAGATCATTAAAATAGAGGCCTTTGACTTGATTAGCATTTTGCAAACGATAAAATAAAAGTAGGCTAATGCATGACTGCAGTCACAAATAATAGACTCAAAAATGAGATCCGAAATGAAATAAGGTGACGTTATCTGAGAGAATCATGTCCTTTACAATAAAATCTTCAATCAGTGCCCTGAACAACACGAACAATCAGTGCTCTCCTTTGGTTATTGGGGTGTATTTCTGAGCTTCTTTAGCTTGTTAGAGTTGGTGCGTGCTCAGTGCGAGCGCAGCAACAAAACAGTAATTATCATTTGAAAAAGAGTCAGCCCAGAGCAAATCCCTGTCAAAAGCTTTGTGCAGTACCTGGGACTGGAGCCGCAGATCAAAGGCGTTTGATAGACTTCTGCTCTGTCATCATGCAACTTTCCTAATCTTCTTATGATAATTCACAGTGGAGGGAGGGGGAAAAAAGAGGAATTTCAAATGGCCTTAGCACATTCAGTCAGGGTTTGTTTTATTATAGAATGAGGATGTAAATAAATAATGTAACGCGATGTCGCTCAAACCGCAAAGCTCTTGAGAACTACACAAGGTCCCTTCACTTTCTGTATCAGCCGCTGACTGTAATCCTCCGTAACCACCTTGGCGTAGAGCGATTTAGCAAATCTCTGACCTGCTCTGAAGTGCCATGCATGTGTTCAATTATACACGCCCTGCAATTTTTTCACGTTGAAGTCTCTCTTTTGGTTTTGACATCCACCATTTTGCAGTTCCCGGTGCACGTCTGACCAATTCAGATACAGCTGCTAAAGAACCGTGTTTGACTGAAAAGTGTGGTAATTTGCCAATGAAAAGACGGTAAGTAAGGGGCACTCCGGGCTTCTCTCCATATAAGATGAGAGGTGATTTGGGAATTAAAAAGCTCAATGATTTCCCCAAGTCTACGAGTGTGTGTTTATCCTCCATCAAATGATGATCCGACAAACCAATCACGATAAGAGGAGCGGCGCTCAAGTTTGAATGACACGAAACACTCAACATTTTCGCTCAGCGTGGGGCAATTTGGTCCTTTCTGCGCTTCTCAGACTTGCTTACAACATTGGAATATTGATCAGCTTCTCCTGGTTGCTATGCTGAAGGTTCATTTGTTGCATTCTGCCATTCTTAAACTAACGTTGGGTTTTTTAGACCATTTTAGACCATGGCCTGCAATGTCACAATCAAGAGTGTTTGGTGTCGCTGTTAAATGGCATTTTTGCACCCATATGGCTTGTCAGAACAGTTAACCTCTCGCTGAAGGAAATAATCAACAGAAAAAGGCTTGGAGCGATGATTAAGAGTCTTCGGTTGTGATGCATGATGCACTACTGCCCTCTAATGGACCAAGTTGTTACAGCATCCATGTTAATTGCATGTGGATTGCATGTCTCGGCTGAAGGTCTTAATAAATCTTGCTGTTCACATCATAAAATAGAATGTTTTGTTAATATGTTTATTTATACACATGTAAATATGATATAGAAGTACATTAGTGACCGACTATACAATCTAAAGCTGGCCTTCATAGCAGATGTTAGTTGCAATGTGGTTATCATAACTTGAGATACAGTTGAAGTCAGAATTATGAAACCCCCTGAATTATTAGTCCCCGTTTATTTTTTCACCAATTTTGGTTTAACGAGAGAAGATTTTTTTTTCAACTTATTTCTAAACTTAATAGTTTTAATAACTCATTCCTAATATCTGATTTATTTAATCTTTGCCATGATGACAGTAAATAATATTTGACCAGATATTTTTCAAGACACTTCTATACAGCTTAAAGTGACAATTAAAGGCTTAACTGTTGATTAGGTTAAATAGGCAGGTTAGGGTAATTAGGCAAGTTAATTCATAATGATGGTTTGTTCTGTAGACTATAAAAAATATATATAGCTTAAAGAGGCTAATAATTTTACCTTAAAATGGCTTTTAAACAATTCAAAACTGCTTTTATTGTAGCCGAAATAAAACAAATAAGACTTTCTCCAGAAGAAAAAATATTATCAGACATACTGTGAAAATTTCCTTGCTCTGGTAAACATCATTTGGAAAATATTTAAAAAAGAAAACAAAATTCAAAGGGGGTTTAATTATTCTGATTTCAACTGTATAATTTGAGACCCCTTACAGAAAAAGCACATGAGCGTTAGGTGTTAAATATACACATGAAATGTTTGGAACGCATATGAAACATGTTAAAAGGTCGTTTTGGAACATTTTCATGTGATCACATGAAAAAATTCAGCCGTGTGAAAATGTGATTCCATGTGTTTCAAATAAAACATGTTTCCAAACACATTTAGCATATTTTTATGTGTGATATAAACATATGATTAAACATGAAGCTTAAAGGATTTGTTTCTGTTTCTACAGAACTAATTGGATAGGAAAAAGAATGTATTGTACTGGATATTTTTCAAGACACTTCTAAACAGCTTAAAGTGACATTTAGAGGCTTAACTAGGTTAATTAGGTTAACTAGGCAGATTAGGGTAATTAGACAATAACTTATATATAATAATATAGTTATTGTATAACCATGGTTTGTTCTGTAGACTATCGGAAAAAATATAGCTTAAATTTTGACCTTAAAATGTTTTTAAAATAATTAAAGGTTAGGGCACGTTAGGGTAATTAGGCAAGTTATTGTATAATGATGGTTTGTTCTGTAGACTATAAAAAATATATTTAGCTTAAAGAGGCTAATAATTTTACCTTAAAATGGCTTTTAAACAATTCAAAACTGCTTTTATTCTAGCCGAAATAAAACAAATAAGACTTTCCCCAGAAGAAACAATATTATCAGACATACTGTGAAGTTTTTCTCTGTTAAACATAATTTGGGAACTATTTTAAAAAAAAAAAGATCCCCTAATTTCTTTCAAGAAAATTCTCTTCAGGAAAATGACAAGTTGCACAATTTAGTTTTGATGGTAAAATTGACCTAGCTAAGTTACAGTACACAAAATGCACAGAACTTATGTAAAAATATTAAAAGTCAAACTAAAAGAGCTAAATAGTGTTGAATTCTAAACTTGGCTTAGGCTTGAGTATATTCCTGACACATTATACACTAAAAAAATATAATTTGTTGATTGTTCAAACTACTTTTAAAGTGTTTAAAATGAGCTGAGGGCATCCCGGTGGCGCAGTTAGCGCTGACGCCTCACAGTAAGAAGGTCGCTGGTTCAAGTCCTGCCTGTGTTGGCATGGGTTTCCTTCAGGTGCTCTGGTTTCTCCCACAAGCCCAAAGAGATGCGCTATTGGTATATTGAATAAACTATAAATTGGCCGTATATGTGTGTGAATGAGAGTGTATGGGTGTTTCCCAGTGAGTTGCGGAAGAGCATCCGCTCCGTAAAACATATGCTGGATAAGTTGGTGGTTCATTCCACTGTGGCGACCCCTGAATAATAAAGGGCCTAAGCCAAAAAGAAAATGAATGAATGAAAATGAGCTGAAACAACACAATTATTGAGATTTTGTTGGGAAAACTTAATTTAACAGATTTAACTAATTTAAGTGGACTGAATACAAAAAATTTAGTTAACTTAATATATTTGTGTTGGGACAATATGATTGAATTGTGTGTAACCCTGCATTTGTTTACAGTGTAGGGTGTAAAAACAGTGTAAAAACAGGTTTACAAAAAATACAAGATTAAAAAAAATAATAATAATTATATATATATTATTATATATATTATATATACATTATTAAAGTTGATTAATAATTAATAATATAGTTTTAACAATCTTAATTTTACAAAGCAAGAGTGGTATATGCTAACGTGATACTGATTTTACATATAGAATTAGATGATTTACGTAAGAATTTAATGTTGAGTTACGTTTTAGACACAATGTTGGCTTTTTTCTGTGTTGATGTGAAATTAATCTATTCTGGAAATCCAAATAAATGTGTGAATTCCATTCCAGAATTAATCCGTTTCCAAATAAAGATGATCCACTCATGAAGACATCAACTTGCTTTGTTTTTAACTGAATCAACTAATTGTGAATGAATCATTAATAAATCACTCAAGAAGAAAATAACTCTCTGCCTCCAACTGATGATTTTTGAGTCATAATTATTTATCAATAACAGACTTAAATCAGCATTAAAAACACACTCAGCAAATTACTGATTAATTATCATCATCAAACAAATAAAATAAAATAAATTAATCCCCAAAAATATCGAGATAACATTTTATCAGTCAACTCACCAGTATAATGTATCAATTCAATTCAGAACCAGATGTGATTCATAAAGTTTGTTCACTGTAAAAAATGCTGGGTTCCACAAAATTCCTTCATGTTATGCAAACACAAATTGATTAAGTTAATTTAATTACAAGTAGATTAAACATAAAACAATTAAGTCATCCCCAAAAAAGACTGAAGAATTGTGTTTATTCAGCTAATTTTATGAACAAGCGACTATTTTTTTTTTTGAGTGTATACACTGTCATTTAAAAAATATGACAAAGTCATGACAGCACTTGACACATGACATGCCACTTTAATTAACTAATTTTAATAAGTTAATCAGGTTTCTACTATGGTTTTTAAACTATACAGAATTAAACATAATATTTTTAGTCAGTTTGATTGATGTAAGTTAAAATAACTGGAAAAGTTTTTGATCCAATTTAAAAAAAAAAACTCATTCATTCATATATTTTTCTTCGGCTTAGTTCCTTATTTATTAGGGGTCGCCACAGAAGAATGAACCGCCAACTATTCCAGCATATGTTTTACGCAGCAAATGTCCTTCCAGCTGCAACCTAGCACAGGAAAACACCTCTACATAATCATTTACACACACTCATAGACTACAGCCAATTTAGTCTATTCAATTCACTTATAGCGCATTACCTTGGACTGTGGGGGAAAACGAAGCACCTGGAGGAAACCCACACCAACAAGGGGAGAACATGCAAACTTCACACAAAAATGCCGACTGGCCCAGCCGGGGGTGCGTTTTCCAAACCACGGTGTAACTCGTGGCCGAACTATAATAGTACGATGCATCGTTTGGGAAAAGAACTATGTAGTGATGAGCGTTTCCCAAAACCCGTAGTTTCTTGTTAGTTATAACGTAAAAGGCCCATAATGATGCTCTAAACGGGGTGGAGTAACTACTTCTTTAGAGAAGAACCCCATAATTTCTTTGTGCAAATTATATTGTTTTACAAGCACATGCATTAAAAAAATTAATTCCAATATTAGTTTTGGTAAAAGCATGCACTCGTTTTCCATATTAATTGAAATATATGTAAATGGCACATATAGGGCCTGTGTTTCCTTAACAAATATTATTGAGAACATTACATATTCTATTCTAAAACATAAATCTTTACTGTATGTTGACAATTGCGTTCCCTTTGCAGTGCACTTTGAAAATATTGATGTCATTTTGAACACAGTCGTGGCTCATGAGGAAAGCTATCGGTGACCTATTATTAAAAAGCGGAAATTATGTTGCGTCTCCAAAGCTTATGAAAACAAAAAACAGCATACGTTAATGTTTTTAAATTATAGTATGTTATTTATTAAGTATCTGTACTGTATATGACATGGGCCTATAATCACTTATAAAAGTAACACGTATTGTAATATCATATATAATTCATATAAATAAATAAACAATGAGGCTATTTATTAAGAAATTAAACTTAATATTTATTATTTATTAGGAAATGAAAAAAATCCTACTTTAATAATAATATTAATAATATTAATGATGACGATAATAATAATAATAATAATAATAATTATTATTATTAAAGTAGGATATTCTTTATTTTTATTTATTTTTTTATTTTTTAAGTCTACTTTTACAATTTGACACATGCAAACCACTGCAGAAATGTTCAAACCAGCAGGCCCATGTCATATACAGTACAGATACTTATTTAATAACCTACTATAATTTAAAAGCATTAACGTATGCTGTTTTTTGTTTTCACAAGCTTTGGAGATGTAATGTAAATTCCACTTTTAAATAATAGGTCACCTATAGCTTTCCTCATGAGCCACGACTGTGTTCAAAATGACATCAATATTTTCAAAGTGCACTGCGAAGGGAACGCAATTGTCAACATATAGTAGAGATCACTAAAACTGAACTGTAAAAATATTTTGAAAGCAAATTACACCTAAGAGAGATGACTTTAATGCTTTTTTATTTTTAATCATTCAAAGTTTAAGTGTTAGAATATTCTAAATGAATAGGACATAGGGGGGGACACAGCCAGGAACTATGTTTGTAACTCCAGAGGTGTAGTTTGCGACGCAGTTTGCGAATGTTCATTAGAACGATGGATTTGGGAAATGACAAATCAACGAACTATGTTTGTAACGACAGAGCTTGCGACCTAAGTTGGCTAACGATGGTTTTGGGAAACGCACCCCTGGACTCAAACCAGTGGCCTTTTTGTGCGGCTCTAAAAAAAAACATTAAGGCAGCAATAATTTTTTTTAACAGTGTAGTCGGTGCTGATGGCCAAGGTAAATATTCCTCATCACATTATGTTGATTTTAATGTCCCAATTAACTCTTCTTGTTATGATCCTCCCCTACTACAAGGTCAGGTCTACAAAATACATCATCTTTTTAATGGTCGGTTAAAGTTTGTCAGTCCAGTCGTGCATTTTACGTCACAATCATGACCAACCTAATCCTTCACCTCACTGTCTCTCAGTCTTTAAATCTGGGTGGAAATATCTGCGTCTGATAACCGAATTCACTCACAGGACCCTCGAGGTGCGACTAGCGCCACCAGCGTGTGACCGTCAGAAAAGCTGCACTGCTGATTAGTGTGACTACAGTAATCTCTCTGTGAAAGAATCCCATTGACTTGCATTGAAGAAGTTGCGTCAGCCGTACATATAGAGATTGGAATATCAAAGAGATGTGGGGTTGGGCTCTTTTGATTTGGTCAGTAAGCAACCATCCTGAACCCCCAAGCAACCGCACAGCAACATGATGAAAAAATAAAAATGTATGCAGCAATCACACAGCAACACCCTCAGTATTGTGGGGGAGAGTTTGGTTTGGGCAAAACAACACTATCAATACAAATGACTCGTTTCAAATATGCTAATTGTGAAATATGTCCTTTTGACTAAAATGGAGAGCAGCTGTTTTAGCAGGACACTACAAAATCGTATTTGTTTTAAACTGTTACAAGTGCATTATTTGTGATGTTTCCAAATCAAACAGAATTTCAGTTTCTTTTGCGTCATTATATGAGTCGTAATTCTTAGAATTTTCATAGACATATTGTACATACACTTACTGGCCACTTTATTAGGTACACCTGTCTAACTGCTCATTAATGCAAATGTCTAATCAGCCAATTACACGGCAGCAACTCAATGCATTTAGGCATGTAGACATAGTCAAGACGAGCATCAGAATGGGGAAGAAAGGTCATTTAAGTGACTTTGAACGTGGCATGGTTGTTGGTGCCAGACGGGCTGGTCTGAGTATTTCAGAAACTGATGATCTACTGGGATTTTCATGCACAATCTCTAGACTTAACAGAAAATGGCCAGAAAAAGAGAAAATATCCAGTGAGTGGCAGTTCTGTGGGTGCAAATGCCTTTTTGATATCAGAGGAGAATGGCCAGACTGGTTCCAGCTGATAGAAAGGCAACAGTAACTCAAATAACCACTTGTTACAACCGAGGTATGCTGAAGAGCTTCTCTGAATGCACAATATGTCCACCCTTGAGGCAGATGTGCTACAGCAGCAGAAGACCACACTGGGTGCCACTCCTGTCAGCTAAGAACAGGAAACAGGCTACAGTTTGCATAGGCTCACCAAAATTCGACAATAGAAAATTGGAAAAATGTTGCCTGGTCTGATGAGTCTCAATTTCTGCAGCAACATTCGGATGGTAGAGTCAGAATTTTGCATCAACAACATGAAAGCATGAATCCATACTGCCTTGTATCAAAGGTTCAGGCTGCTGGTGGTGGTGGTGGTGTAATGGGGTTTTCTTGGTACACTTTGGGCCAATTTGTACCGATTGAGCATCGTGTCAACACCACAGCCTACCTGAGTATTGTTGCTGATCATGTCACTCACCTTATGACCACAGTGTACCCTTTTTCTGATGGCTATTTCCAGCAGGATAACAAGCCATGTCATAAAGCGCGAATCATCTCAGACTGGTTTCCTGAACATGACAATGAGTTCACTGCACTCAAATGGCCTCCACAGTCACTAGTTCTCAAACCAATAGAGCACCTTTGGGATGTGGTGGAATGGGAGATTTGCATCATGGAAGGTTTAAGGCAGTTCTGAAGGCAAAAGGGGGTCCAACCCGGTACTAGTAAGATACACCTAATAAAGTGGCCTGTGAGTGTAAACATACAGTATATACATAGTACATATATGTATTATATATTATGATATGAGTTATTTATATTTTTACATTCTCATGATTGGATGGATAGATGGATGGATGGATGAACATAATCCTATAATGTTCATGCATACATAATATTCATATACAATTCATATATATATATATATATATATATATATATATATATATATATAATTGTTATAAGTTATATTTCTTGAAGAAATGATGCACACACACATATATACATACATAGATAGATATATGGAGTATAATGATCTAAAGTTGAAGTATATACTTGTTTACATATATCGGTATATACAGAGATCAGCATATATAAGTACACCCCCCACAAATCTCTCATTTAAATTAATATTTTCTAGGATGCTTTACAAAAGTATATTTGTGCATATACAGTACATTAGATTAGTCGCTTCTGAAGCCAAATCTGGAGCTAATCTAACTAATTAATTACAATAACAGTCAAAATTAGTAGCCCATATTTATATGAGAAGTAAATATACTGAATAAAATTTTTTTAAAAAGATAAATGAAATGAAATGTTGTAGTTTGTAATAGTTTTTTTTTTTTTTCTTTGCAATATTTGGAATGAATTTAAATGAATTATCTTTCTATTTCTAAAGATGTCCGGCCACTAAGATAATATTTAAATAAAAATATCCATTTAATAAATCTGTTTTGTTCAAATGCACCAAAAAATATTATGTATATTCACTGAGAAATGAAAAAAAATGTTCATTTTTAAAATGGAGTGTACTCGTATAAGCTGAGCTATATATATATATATATATATATATATATATATATATATATATATATATATATATATATATATATATATATATATATATATATATATATATATATATAATTCAAATAAATACTGTATAACTAAAGTTGACTTTGTTAGTGTATTATATACTAAATTTTTCAATGCATCTGAAGATCTCCGCACTTCTACTGTATTGCAGAATTGATACAGTAAGTCACGCAGGTTTTGTTCTGTCAGGCTGTGTTTCAGAAGAGAAGCTGCGCTGTATGTGAGAGACATCAAGCTGAGAACTGAAGAACAGCCGGAGCACCTCTTAAAAAGTCACACTTTCATCTTCTATTTGAGAGACTTTAAAAGGACATTTCTGACAAACATTTGCTATTCAGAAATTGCTATAGGGTGAGGTAAGTTGTGGACAAGTTTAGATAAGGGTAGAAAGTGTATTACATTAACACCTGCTGGTATTTACATTTGAAACTATAATGAGTGTTTTTTCTCACAGTAGGGTTCTTCTGTGCTCACACTTTAAGGTGCGCTTACACTTGGGTTTTGGTACTTTTGTTAGTTTCTTTAGAAAGGCCTAAGAAGAAAGTGTTATACAGTTCATGTTTCGTTCATACTGTCAGTATTAAGTCAGTTTTAAATTAAATCTTTTTAATCTATTTTAATTATTATTATATTTTAATTCTGTGACTTCTTGTAACGGAATATACTGAACATCCAAAACAATTAAGCGTGTTCTGGGCTGAACCGGCATACAGAAATATGATACAAAAAGATATGCAAATCACATGACACATACACTCAATGGCCACTTTATTAGGCACAAACCCTCTTTTACCTTCAGAACTGCCTTAATCCTTCGTGGCGTAGATTTAACAAGGAACTGGTAATATTCCTTAGAGATTATGCTCCTTATTGGCATGATAGTATCACGCCGTTGCTGCAGATTTGTCATCTGCACATCCATGATGCAAATCTCCAGTTCCACCACATCCCAAAGGTGCTCTATTGGATTGAGAACTACAGTAGTGACTGTGGAGGCTTTTTAAGTACAGAGAACTCATTGTCATGTTCAAGAAACCAGTCTGAGATGATTCACTCTTTATGACATGGGGCGTTATCCTGCTGGAAGATGGGTACACTGTGGTCATAAAGGTATGGACATGGTCAACAACAGTACTCAGGTAGACTGTGGCGTTGACACAATGCTCAATTGTTACTAATGCACCCAAAGTGTGCCATGAAAACATCATTAGCCAACTAAGGTCGCATGTTCCGTCGTTACAAACATAGTTCGTTGATTTGGCATTTCCCAAATCTGTCGTTCCAACAAACATTCGCAAACTGCTTTATCAATGTGTGTGCGTGTAAATTAATATAATTTGTACAAAAAATTATGGGAGTTTTCTTTAAAGAAGTTGTTACTCCACCCTGTTTAGAGCGTCATTGTTGACATTTTACGTTATAACTAACAGGGTTCAAATGATGGATCTGCAACAGAGAAACTACAGTTTTGGGAAACACTTCTCACTACATAGTTCTTTTCCCAAACGATGCATCGTACTATGATACAGTAGCTCAGCCGCGAGTTAGTTGTTGTTTGGGAAACGCACCCCAGAACCATTGATACAAGGCAGGATTTCATGTTGTTGATGCCAAATTCTGACCCTACCATCTGAAATTCACAGCAGAAATCGAGACTCATTAGACCAGGCAGCATTTTTCCAATCTTCTATTGTCCAATTTTGGTGAGTCTGAGTGAATTGTAGCCTCAGTTTCCTGTTCTTATCTGACAGGAGTGACCAGCCCATCTGGCAACAACAACCAAGTCACATTCAAAGTCACTTAAATCACCTTTTTCCCCATTCTGATGCTCGATTTGAACTGCAGCATATTGTCTTGACCATGCCTACAGGTAAATGCATTCATTAGAAATTTGTGTTAATAAGCGGTTGAACAGGTGTACCTAATAAAGTGGCTGGTGAGTGTACAGTATATAACAATTGGAATAGCAAATATATCAGATATATATTAGATACAGCAATATATATGAACATACATAAACTATGGGTTTCATGGTGGCGAAGTGGGTAGCACGATCACCTCACAGCAAGAAGGTTGCTGATTCGAGCCTTGACTGGGTCAGCTGGCATTTCTGTGTGGAGTTTGCATGTTCTCCCCGTGTTGGTGAACATGCAATAAATGAATGTATGAATATATAAAATATAACTATATTGTTATTTATCTGCAAGTGGCCATTTTTGTAATATTTTGAAATATATGTTGCATATCTGACAAATATGAACTTGTATATCATATATATAATTTGCATATATTGCCATTAGGGCTGCATAATATTTAGTTTTTCTGCGATATATAGTGATACAAATATAATTTCTAAGGTCACTGGGATAGTTGGCATTTCTGTGTGGAGTTTGCATGTTCTCCCCATGTTGGTTGTGTTTGTTTCCTCCAAGCGCTCCGGTTTCCCCCACAGTCCAAAACCATGCGCTATAGGTGAATTGAATAAACTAAATTGTCCGTAGTGTATGTGTGTGAATGAATGTGTATGGATGTTTTCCAGTACTGTGTTGCAGCTGAAAGGGCATCTGCTGTGTAAAACATATGCAGGATGAGTTGGCGGTTCAATCTGCTGTGGCAACCATTGATGAATAAAGGGAATAAGCCAAAGGAAAATGAATGAATGAATAAATGAATGACATAAGCTGCTATCTGGAAAGAATTCACAGTTTTACATTGATTAAGATTGATTAAGATTTTGGAGAGGAGTGAATCTGCATAAAGTATACAAAATAATCCAATAATCCAATAAAGTCTAACATTACTGAAGTATAGAAATTCAGTTATTAAATGTAAAATAACATGTTCTGAACTGTGGTTCCTAGTTAATTAAAATTTCAACTTGATATTGTAAATTCTGCCATTTGACTATTGCAGATTTGTACATTGCCATATCAATAGCATAGCCCTAACCACCATATATCAGATTTCTATGTTGAATCATAATATTCAACAATGTGAGTGTGACAAGAAAGCCCATATCCTTGAGCATTCTGTCCTTTTCCACTCAACTTGTTATTCTGGTCATGCCATATGTGTAATAAAATATTCCTTTAGTTAGACAAATACAAGCATTTAAACTAGTAGTCTCAGACCCACCTTATATGACAGCTTTAACCCGGCTGTGTTAGAACTGCTCTCGCTGCATGGCCTAGTTTTCACATCTTTTATGGCTTGTGTCTTTTGGATGACCTGCTGTTTTTTTGGTCCTATCTGAGTTCTTACATCTCTTCGGTTTCTCTTTTGGCAGCAGAGGACAGAAGAGAAGATCAAGACGTCTTTGATGTGTTGCCCACTGCAGGCGATACAGGGATATGGAGTGAGATTTCTGAAATATGTAACATCAAGATTTAAAAAGTAACATCTTGCTGAAATCCAGAGTAAGAACTGCTATGTTTTATACACCGATGTGAATGTTTTGATGTCAAATACAATGGTGTTTACGGGTGTTTTTCTTTCATCGATTTGAGCTTTAACTGGCTCTTGTATACATCTAGACGTGTAATCTGTGTGTATTATGGGGGATCATAAAGTATATAGGATTTAGGAATATAGAATTTAGGTTCCCGTTCTGCTGAACAATTCCATTAAGGTTTCATTAAAAATGAAATATTTGATGTTACTGTTCATAATAATCGAGGGATGCTATGGGTTTTAGCCCCCTGTGTTGGGTAAAGTTACTTTTAAATGTAATGCATTACAATCTTGCATTATATTGTAGTAATTTTTTTAAGGAAAGTAATGTTACATTATTTTTGTGTTACTTTTTTCATCTGGGTTGGGCTTGTTTGTTTGTAATAATGTATAATTTGACAATTTTTTCTCAAATTTAAAAGTAACATGTTGCTTTTCTAGTTATCATTATTAGTATTATTTAAAATTGAGTAACTTGCAATACATTACCTTAAAACTCTTAACATTATTATATGTTATGCCTCAGACACCATTATTTTGCGATCATGTTCTAGATTGTGACGTTTTTTTACAAGTACATACTTTTACAAGGGAGCATGACATTTCTACGCAAACCTTCTATCAATAGGCTTATTGGATCAATTCCTTCCCCAATAAACTGACTTAGTCAAGTAAACGATGACTGATAACAACAGCTTTTCTCTGAGCAAGTTTCTCTGCACTTCATTCACCTTTGCTGTACATGGCGGTATTCATAAAAATGTAACTTATGTTTCTCTTTAATTTCAGTATAGATTTTGTACAAATTTCATAAAGAAAGTCCTGTCTTGAATATGATCTGTTTAATCATTGTAAAAACTATTTAATGCAGAAAATGAGTTGAAATATAGTACTATATCTCTTGATTGTGAAAATTGCCACCATCTCTTAAAAGTGTTAAAAGTCTTCAATACTCAATGTAAAATCCAGATTTCTGAAAACTACTAAAATCTATGGAAAATCATTTCCATAAACCATGTTTCGTTTTTTTATTTTATTTTTTTCAATTGTTCAATATACAATATAAAACACGATATTTCAAAAAAAATTGCTTTCTGTTTTTGCTGCTATAAAATCTGAGTTGGCAGTTTTTTACCAGTTTGTAGATTGGAGTATTATTAAATATTTTTGTCTCATACTGATTAACTTTGTCAAAGTTTGTAATTAACTATAAAGAGCACCTGCAGATCAGCTACTGGCGTTTGAAACCGCCAATAAAGTTTTGTAGGGATTGACACTGTGGGACTTTTTGTCTTATTTTCCTGTCTTATTTTGACTTGCTCCTGTTTCTTCCCCAGCGATTTGTCTGTTACTTCATGATGCACAATTTCCATACAAGCATTGATCAACTTCTTTAATATCAATAATTTTTTGTCTGATCTCAAGCCTTGGCAAATACCTAAAAAAACACCAATCAAAGGCCAAATTTTTTTATGCCAAGTAGACTTAGTATTTTGAATCTACAAAAATACAAGACACTGAAGTACTTTGATACAAAATATTAACCCATTTTCATCAACCCTATCAAATACAAATTACAAATTACTATTTTGTATTTATAATATGTTTTTTAAAAATACATGTATCATAAATACTGCCCATCCCTGGCTATACTTACTTTCAGCTCACAAACCTGAAGCGTTGAATATCGGTGAACAGTAAAGCTCCGCCTCATTTTATTTATTTGATTAGTCAAATGACCTCTGCGTTTTTAAAACTCAAACTAGTCTAAAGCAAAAGGTTGACTTCACATTCATGTCAACAAACAGATCTCCATCAATATCCAGCTAAATATCCAGCTCAGGTCCCAGAAGTGATTAGCCTATTAATGACGCGTTGTTGTTGTTGTTTACAGTTTGTTCACGTTAATCTCACACCTTCAGAATTCAGTGTCCACTAAGTGTGTCCACGCACCACTGAGGAAGTGTCCACGCAGTGTCCACGCACCACTGAGGAACATTTTTGCTGTGAATGGGTAGAGTTTATATTTCAGAAATGCTGTTTAATGAGGTGAGTTATGACACATTTCGCATGTTCAGTCTAAATACAACAGTGATCTAAATGTTGTTTTTATCTATAAAGACTGTCATTCTTTCAGGTCTTCATTATTATTTCTGTAGCATGCGGCTGCAGTGCCACCTGCTGGCTTAGAGGAAGCACTTCAAGACTCCATTCATTCTTTGGTCTGTTTACCCTAAAAAAATGGATGGACTTATTTCCGTTCACTCTTACAGGTAAGATCTCAGTACTAAACTGCAGAACTTTTAAGGCAAGAGCAGCTTTTAGACATCTATTTTATCACCAATTGATTCATTAATATCACATAATAAAGGCTATATACTATTTTGTGTTTATAATTTATGTAATATGCAATGTAACCTAGGCTAATATGCAAAGTTTGTATTGGCAAACTAACGTTTCTATAAATATGCACTAATTTTCGAACATTTCTAGCACAAATAACTGAACATTGAACGAAGTAAGGTTCAAAATTTCAGTTTCTTTCCTTTCTATTTTGTTTGTGACTTAGTCAAAGTAACATTTGGGTATCTCTTTTTAATCTCCCCAATAATTCAGAAAATATTCAGCCAGAAAAAAAACTGTTATATACCAATATGAACATATATCTCTGTACAAAACCTTCATATTACAGATATAAATAGAACTGAAGTGTGGTTTATGTACGAGTTATGGCTCAACGCAGGAGGAAAAAACTCATATTGTGAAAACTGCCTTTAAAATATGTATTATTATTGAAATATTTACATAGACAAAATGGTAAAGCATGACAAAACAAACAATAGTATATTTTATTTGCATTACATTGGAAAAACATCAAACAAAAAGACTACTTTATAAGACAACAACAAAAAAAATATTTACATTTTATTTTTTTATAGTATTATTTTACTGTGGCCTATGAACTTTATAAAAGTCTTATTCTGAGCATTTCACTGTGTTTATAAAATCTTGAGCTTCATATATTCTAAAAACAAAGATTACGAGGATAAAGTCATACTTTTTCATACCCTTTCATCATTATTGATCGCTTTAAAGAACAGCACAGAAGTTTTGATGATCATAGAATCTCTCATATACCCTCTCTCACCAATCAGTCTGTGCTCGGCCC
Organism: Danio aesculapii; assembly: GCF_903798145.1. Lineage (NCBI taxonomy): Eukaryota > Metazoa > Chordata > Actinopteri > Cypriniformes > Danionidae > Danio > Danio aesculapii. The sequence goes on along the minus strand of NC_079457.1, from coordinate 13,124,744 downwards.
GGTGTCTCCTCCTCCTCTGAACTATCTGACACCTCTCATCTCTTCACACATGGCCAGTCTGTCACCTTCTCTCAGGAAGAGAAGGTTTCCTAATGCATCTGAGAAATTGGGATGTATATATGAGGGGTTTTAGAGGGGGGATGAAAAGTTTAAGTCTAAGTTGGATTCTGAATCAAGACCTGAGAGCTGCTGAGAGGCAGAATGCCAACAATGAAGCACACTTGGGTTTTTTTATGGTCCAGTGCCACTGTGATTAACAGAACTTAATTAAAGTTCACCTCATGTGGCGAATTGTGTCAGAGCTCTTGGGGTCCTTTTTCCTGTTTTTTTTTTGGGGGGACGAGTGCTTGGAATAAAAACAAAAGACTTGTAAAATCAAATGAGCTTTGCTTAGATGTAGAATAGAAAGTAAAGTACTTGTTTACCTTATACTTTGTACAAATTTGAGTTGAATTTTGGTCACCTGATATTATAACCTATATCTAACCTAATATTAACGTCTTATGAGGTTGTGTGCCTGCTGGGATTTTAGATTGATCTAAACTAGGGCAGCACAATAAATCATTTCGGCATCGATATCTCAATGTGTGTGTCCCCAATAGTCACACGCAGGATATGCAATGCTAAGTTGGGATTATAGTCAATTAACAATTGAGTATACATGAGATTTGCGGAAATATTGCAACGTATAGCCATAACAGAGTGAAACTATCATTTGCATTTGTTTTAAAGGCATTTAAGAAAGTGTGAAGCATTCAGGCACAATAACGTAAAACATTTAGAACTTTAATGAAGAAAAAATTACTGATTTATTAATACAATTAAGACTATGCAGTGTTACTTTACATTACAAAATTTCTGTATTTGAATACTGTTTGACTCTCTGGAAAACTATACAGAACTGTTTATTTATTTTTTTCTTTGCTCTATTATTTTTGCAATTGTCTCTTTTTACATGATTCACACCCTTACCAAAATCAACCAAATCTAAATAAATGTTTTTTCACAAATAGAGCTATTCAAGCCATCTGGTGAAATTGTTTTCATATATATCGCAGCAAATAAAAATATCACAATGTCAGATTTTTCCAACATCGTGCAGCCCTAATCTAAACTCTAGAAGGATTTAGTTTTATTGAGTATGAACATATGAACCATTTATATGAACCTGTATATTTATTATTATGTGAATTTATATAAAAAAAACTGATCATAAAAAATATGATTTATTTTTAAGGTTGTATAAGCCTTTTTTATATATATTTCCCAAGTATTATTTAACAGAGCAGTCTGAGGTCAAGAGCACTCTGAAGCAGGTTTTTATACAGGATGTCTCTGTATATTGCTGCATTCATCTTTCCCTCTATCATGACTAGTCTTCCAATTCCTGCTGCTGAAAAACATCCCCACAGCATTATGCTGCCACCACCATGCTTCTCCAAATGTAATGACTGGCATTCACTTTAAAGATTTTAATTTTAGTCTCATCAGATCAGAGAATTTTGTTTCTTATGGTCTGAGAGTCCTTCAGATGCCTTTTGGCAAATTCCAGGTGGAGAGTGGCTTCCGTCTGGCCACTCTACCATACAGGCCTGATTAGTGGATTGCTGCACAGATGGTTGTCCTTCTGTAAGGTTCTCCTCTCTCCACAGAAGAACGCTGGAGCTCAGACAGAGTGACCATCAGGTTATTGATCACCTCCCTGACTAAGGCCCTTCTCCCCTGATCACTCAGTATAGATGGCCGGCCAGCTCTAGGAAGAGTCCTGGTGGTTCCAGACATCTTCCACTTACAGGTGATGGAGGCCACTGTGCTCATTGGAACTATCAGAGCAGCAGAAATGTTTCTGTAAACTTCCCCAGCCTTGTGCCTCAAGACAATCTTGTCTCGGAGGTCTACAGACAATTCCTTTGTCTTCATGCTTGGTTTGTGCTTTGACATGCACTATCAACCCTGGGACCTTATATAGACAGGTGTATGCCTTTTCAAATCATGTCCAATCAACTGAATTTACCACAGGTGAACTCCAATTAAGCTGCTGAAACATCTCAAGAATGAGCTCAATTTAGAGCTGAGCTCAATTTAGTGCTTAATGGCAATGTCTGTGAATACTTATGCACATGTGATTTTTCAGGTTTTTTTATTTTTAATAAATTTGCAACAATTTCAAATAAACTTTTTTTCACATTGTCATTATGGGGTATTGTGTGTAGAATTTTAATAAATTAATTTAATTTTGGAAAAAATACTTTCTGGATGCACTGTATATCCAAAAAAACTTTTTATCTTTAGAGAGTATTTTTAGTAAACTCATTTTTATTAATGATTATTATCAATACAAATCACTTACATGCAGCAGCATGTGTACTATGATGAGGGAAAAGTTTAGGTGCTACAGACAGTGCAATATACAACGACATACTCCAAAACAAAACAATATTCTATTAGCAATGCTGACAGTAAATATGTAAAAGACAATAAATATGTAAATAAAACACATATTACACACACGTGGACACACATAGACAAGTGCACAATCAAAAAGGTTTACACATACTGTTAGTGGACAATTATTGGCAATATTATTTTAAGTAAGGATTCAGTTAAATTATACATGATACATTTTGTCCTTAAATTTATATGAAAGACTTCTGTTAAAATTCCTCTACCTCTCTCTTCAGAAAAAAGTGTCATCGACCCTTCTAGCCACTTTAAATAGAGAAAGCAAAAAGGACAGCCAAATGATAGAGCTTCGTAACTCTTCGGACAGAGGTCAGCAGAGGTCACAAGGTCAGTAAAATGTCTCTTTATTATTTTTTGTCCACTGGCCATATGAAGCGATGCACGTCCTGAATAAAAAGGGTTCAGATAAAGGTCTTTTTGAGAGGCTGATCTCAGTGGAAGCACGTTCATGCTGACTCACTGAGACACTGAGCTGTCTGCCAAGACAAGCACAACACAGGCCAGACAAAACACAACTTTAAAGAGCTATATTTCTAAATGCAGAGGGAGGCCGGGCTGATTATTTGCTCAGGGATATCTTCAAAGATGAGACTTTATACATATTTTATGCTGTAAACTAATTATTTGTTTTGTTAGTTGGGTTAAAGGTGCATGAAGTCACTTTGGTTTGTTTAAACGACTGTTCAAAGTCAAAGTGTCCGATAATTGTGGGATGGAAGAGATAAAGTCACTTTTTATGTGACCCAGCCAAATGATGACCCAAAATGATGTCATGTGCAAATCTATCCAAAAAACAAAACAGATTATGTACTGGCAAAAAATTACTTGCACACATTTTGTTAAAAAACAAAACAAATGGTCCTAATTAACATGTGGGTCTTAATTGATCGGTTGACTGACAGTACATGTTAAAATGTACACTATAAAACTTTATGTACATGTACAACATAGACCTGGACCACAAAACTTAGTAAATTTTGTCAATAGTCAAATATACATTGTATCATTGGGTCAAAGTTATGTCTATTGCTGGATGATTAATATATATACAGTTAGGTCCATATATATTTGGACATCAACACAATTGTAAGATTTTTGGCTCAATACACCAACACAATACATTTGAAATGAAACGAACAAGATGTGCTTTAACTGTATTTACATCCAAATTAAGTGAACAGTGTAGGAATTTCAACAGTTTGATTATGTGCCTCCCACTTGTTAAGGGTCCAAAAGTAATTGGACAGAATAATAATCATAAGTCCAACTTTCACTTTTTAATACTTTAAGCCTGAAGTCTGGAACGCATGTACATCACCAGATGCTGGGTTTCATCCCTGGTGGTGCTTTGCTAGGTCTCTACAGCAACTGTCTTCTGTTCCTGCTTGTTCTTGGGGCGTTTTCCCTTCAGTTTTGTCTTCAGCAAGTGAAATGCATGCTCAATTTGATTCAGGTCAGGTGATTAAGTTGGTGATTAATTCCACTTCTTTTCCTTCAAAAACTCTTTGGTTGCTTTTGCAGTATGCTTTAGGTCATTCGCCATCTGCACTGTGAAGCGCCATCCAATGAGTTCTGAAGTATTTTTAATATGAGTGTAATCTTTCTTACACCCCTTTGAATGGTCACACGCTCAACAGAAAGGGCTGCGATTGGCTCTTACTCGCTGGTGCTCTTCGCAGATGAGTGACACTGATAAATGGCAGCGGCGATCACAGCTGATCCATGACAGACGCATGTGAGATAAATGACATCAGTACATAATAACCGGTTATGATTATTACTGAACTGATATATGTCTGCGTCTGCATCGCGGTGCACCGAAGAAACAATTAATTTTGACACCCCTAACTCTCACATAACATTAACCTGAATGTGTTCATTTTAGGAACATTTTGTCATCATACCTTATAAAAGTATAACATATAATGAACTTAACCATACATATATATATATATATATATATATATATATATATATATATATATATATATATATATATATATATATATATATATATATATATATATAAACTTTACTTTTTATTTTTTTAACCCATTATATATATTTGAAAAATACAAAAACAAATATGTTAAATTCATCAACTTATACAAACAAGGTACTTTTGTCAATGCCACATTTTCTTTTCAGTCCACTCACAAAATTGGTAACCTTTCAAAATATATGTCTTATTTTCTCAAATATTTCCAAACACATGATTTTTTTTTTAGACATCAAATGAGGCCATGTATTAGTTTTGGGGACTTTTGTCATTAAAACTACATGAAGAGAGACACAAAAAAAAAAACTGTTGTGATTTACTTAAGACACAGTGAAACATTAGTACTGAAAAAGCACAGTGGCACAATTTAACTAAATTTTTGACTAAAAATGTGTCTGAAGTTGGTAGCCAAAAATACATTGTTTGGGTCAATATAGAATCTTTTTTATGCCAAAAGTAATGATCATGTTGCATGAACATATTTTATAAATTTCCTTTTGTAAATATATAAAACCTAATTTTTTATTAGTTAAGCATTTCATTAGACAACTTTCATAGACAACTTTAAAGACAATTTTCTCAATATAAAAATATTTTGAACCGTCATATCCACACAGAAATGCCAACTGACCCAACCAAGGCTCGAACCAGCGGCCTTCTTGCTGTGAGGCAATTGTGCTACCCACTGCACCACTAAATTTTTTTATTAGCAAAAAATTTTATTTTATTAAAGGCAATTTTGTCAATATTTTATTTTTTCATTCATTTTCCTTCAGCTTAATCCCTTATTTATCAGGGGTCACCACAATAGAATGAACCACCAACTATTCCAACCTATGTTTTACCCGGAGGAAATCCACGGCAACACTGGGAGAGCATGCAAACTCCACATCAAAATGACAACTGACCCAGCTGGAAATTGAACCAGCGATCTTCTTGCTGTGAGGTGACAGTGCTAACCACTGCGCCACCGTGCCACCAAAAAACTTTTTGTTTTCTCTTCAAATAGCTGTATCTCGACAAAATATTATCCAACCTAACAAAGTATACATCTATGAAAAGATTAAAAAAAACTGACATTTATGACTGGTTTTGTAGTCTAGGGTCACTTGCATTAGCATTTCAAATATCTCAGTTTTCACTGTCCACAAAATTAAAACATTTTCAAATGCATCCACTTTAAATAGCGCCTTCAAAAATCTCAGTTTCGTATGACAAAAACCATGTCTTAGACAAAGATGCAAAAGCAAGAGCAGCAGAGCTACAGCACTAAATCACTCTGACTAAAAACGATGCGGCCAGACTACATGTCAGCCAAACATATTTCACTTCAGACACTTCCTTGAAGTGCCACTCAATAAAAGCAGTTACTAACTCCTGTGAACTTTAACACACACTTATTGATCTTTAAGGATCTGTGATAAAGTAAAAAAAAACATGATTTACCCTACCATTAAATTCATAAGAAGGATGCACAACCTCTTTGTAATGTATGAGCGTACTGTTTTTTGGTTTTGTCTTTCTGTTGATTGTGACCCTGGAGCACAAAATCAATCATAAGCATCAGTTTTTGGAAATTGAGATTTAAGCATTATCTGAACGCTGAATAAATGAGCTTTCCATTGATATACACTATATGAGAGGACGATATCATGGCTCAGATACAACTTTTTTAAATTTCTAGAATCTGAGGATTCAAAAGAAATCAAAATGCAGAGAAGAACATGTTAAAACTGTCCTAATTCAGTTTCTAGCAAATTAAGTTTTGATATATTTACAGTAGGAAAGTTACTAAATATATTCGTTGGATATGATCTTTGATTCATATTTTAATGATTTTGGAAAAAAAATCTATAATTTTGACACTGTTGCCACAAATATACCCATGCAACATATGTATCTAACTAATATTCGTCTAAATCCACACATTGCGTGTATTTGAGGATTTCAGGAGATATTTGAGCATCAAGCATCTCGGTCTGAACCCAAATGTCCTCACTATTAATATGCATTCAGTTCACCTCCGTAACCTAGCACACAACATGAGATTCATATGTTCCATGTGGCACACATATTGATGCATTAGTCAATGTCCATCTGTTCAAACAATAGCTGACCTGTTTAATTTACATTCCCGTGGCCTATATAATGTAGCTCTTATACATATGCAAGCCAGTCTATGAGTAAATCTAATTTCAAATCTTGTATTACTTTACGAAATATAAATTTTTAATGTGGAAGATGAATTCAGTGTGCAAATGTGTGATTGTAACACAAGCATTGGATGAAATTAAAGGGATAGTTCACCCAAAATGACAATTCTGCTGTCATTTACTCACTTTTCACTTTTACTAAACGTATTTGAGTTTCTTTCTTCTGTTTAACACAAAAAAAGATATTTCAAAGAATGCTGACACCCATTTATGTCCGTAGTATTTGATTTTACTACTATGGAAGTCGATGGATCACAGCATTCTTCAAAATATCTTTTTTTGTGTTCAACAGAAGAAAGAAACTCATAAAGATTTTTTTTAAAAAGGGTTTTATTTTTGGGTGAACTTGCTCTTTAAGAGTACATTTTAAAGAAAGCTGGTATTTTTGAGTGAGATTAGTATTATTATACATAATTGTCCTTGATTTAGTCTTTTCTAGGTCATTTTGACTCTGAATCAACATTATTATTGACTCTGACCTGAATAAACGAGACCTGTTTCTAGAACTTTGTTGATTGAAATCTGATTTTGCTGGTTTAATATTGCAAAATTTGTGTCATATAGTATATCTACAGCAACTTGTAAAACTGGTATTTCTGTATTCATGCATAAACAGGATATTATATGCATGCTTGCTTACTTTGTGGACTAAACAGAAAACTAGGCTGGACAACAGTGATGGTGAATCACAGAAATAAACCTATGCTGACTGCACAGCTGTCAGTGGTGTTGGATGAGAATCAAATCCTTTAGTTTGTAAAGAATACACATAAAAAAACCGTTTGCACCATTAAAAAGAATGCTTTGATGATGATAAAAATTAATTATAATCTAATTAGTGATTAAGTCAAAATTAACAAAAATAATAATGACCTAAAAGGAGTCAAAGTAAGTCAAAGATGAAAGTATGACGCAAGGTCACTAATAAGTCAAATCAACGACTTTAAAATTAGGAACTGAAATAATTTGTCATCATTTTATAATTGTTGTTTTGACTTATTAGTGACCTCTTGTGTCATACTTTCAACTTTTGTCTCACAATAAATATAGTTAAAATGATGAGTCAAAATAATCAAATTAAAAAATAATCTGTTCTCAAGATATTTAAATTATAATGTCAGGTTCAACTTTTTATCCCATTAATATGTCTTTAAAGTCATAATTATGATTTGCACAACAATTTTTTTTCTAATTTGGCAGAAATGGCCTTTACTATGTTGAAAGCAAGCATGTATGAGCAAAAAAATAAACATGGTGTAAACAAAATACAATATTATTGACTCGAGACATTTAGTTAGGCTACTGTATAAAGCAAGATTTCTGGACAATATCCTGGACAATATATCAATGTATGTATTTTATAACACACTTATGTTGCCATATAGGAGTTATTGTGGTGAAATTTGGGGAAATACATATGAATCTAACTTACGATCCTTATTTACACTGCATAAAAAGTAATTAGAATGATAGAAAATGTGGGGTATTGGAGCATATAAATCCTTTAACTTTTTTTTTATTGAAGATACTTGAGTTCAGTGATTTGGTTAAATTTAAAACAGCACATTTTATGTTTAAAGCTAGGAATAAATTACGTCCAAAATGCATACAAAAGTTTTTTGAAGAAAGACAGGGGGGATATAATCTGAGAGAAGAACAAAGTTTTACGAGGTGTAAAACAACTTAAAAAAGTTTGTGTATGTCTGTATGTGGTGTGACAGTCTAGAACCGATTCTCAAACAATGTCAGGATATTAATCAATTTAAAAGTTATAGTTATAAGTTATAGTATAAACGTTTTCAAAGTTCGGAATATAATGATGAATAGAGGTGATTGAAAAAGAATAAAATGAGAAAGGTATGATGAATTTCAATTAATGGCTGTTTGCAGTACTATGTATTTTTGGGGGGTCTATGTTATAAAATGTAAACGTACAAATGGAATCAAACATATAATATGTCAAAGATGCTAAAAGGATAAAATAAATTTGTCTCATGTAAAGCTCTTATGTCTCATGTTAAAAGAAGAGATAAGTAAAAGAAGAAATAAGTTGAAGTAATGACGAATGGTGTGTGTGATAATGGGGTGGGGAAAATAATAAGCTTGTGCTTCATCCCACTCCATTTTTGACCATGTTGAAATGTATTTTTTGTTAAAGAATTTTTATGTATGATATTTCGGTTCGAAATAAATGAAACTGTACATCTTCCACTGTTAAAAAAAATCTAATTTACAGTTTGACTTGTATTATTGTGATTATTAAATGACATTCCTAACTGTAGCTGATATAAATTACAATAAGAGCCATACAATCCAGTAACTAGCGTCGTATAACAGTTTTTTTTTTTAATTATTTAAATCCATTGGTTTGGCTCTTGAATGTTGAAGACCCCTGATTATGGGGGAGAAGGCTGCGATGTTCCTGTATCTTCCACCAGATGTCACTAAAATTACACTATTTCTAGGAAATCACTTTTGAAACATAATGCATGGTATTTTATACCAATACAATTTTAAAAACGTGTGTGATTGATTATAACATAGAACGTTTTATAAAATAATAGCAATATTAAAATATCAGGTCGACCATAACGTAAAAGTTAATTATTTGTTTACTTGCAGTCTAAAAACACACACAAAATGTTTATTTATTTTATTTTAGTTTTAGCTTCATTCATTTAAAAATAAGTTTTAAAACACTAGCGGGTTCTTTTTAGGCTTTCCAGTTGTTGCGTCACATCCAGGGGCCCCTGGACACTCGGCTAGAAAGATGCTAGTGGGCGTGACGTCATACGCCAAAGTTTGATACAATGCCCTCCATGTTTAGGGGAAGTTGAGTTCCACTGACAACAGCAACATGTGACGTGCCGAAGACATGTAGATGATCAATGGAAAGTGTGCGCAATTGACGCCAGCGCTTGGGAAGCGACGGCACGCTTAAACAGAGTTGGAGCCGACAAGCTTTTTTTTAGGCGAATGGTTCGTTTAACACCCAACAGAAGCGGTTTGTTCTCCGGCGTCAAGCGAGGTGCTTCGGGTGAAGCGTGTGTCGGAATTAGTTTTCACAAAGTTCGTTTTGGACTCGCGGTATTTTGTTTTTCTTTCTGAAATGAGATGAACAGACGATTTTAGGAGTGTTCGTCGGCGACAACAGCCCTTCTCGGACCTCTGTCGCCGGGCGAGAGTCGGACATCGACCGTCCACGGGGGGCTATCAGAATGATAAAGCCCAAAGTGGGTCGGATGTTTCTGGCGACATGCATCGGGTCATTTTTCATTCTCATACTGTACTTCCAGAACATCTCAAAATCAGGTGAGTCCTACTTATGAAGTGGCGATGTCTGATTCATGATGCGTTTGTTCATTTGAATCGGATCTTTTAAATGAATCGTTCTGAGTGGTTTTCAAATTACAACAAATTACAACTGTGAACGCGTCCTATTGTGTTGTTTTTAATTCGTCGAGAGTTTTGACCCAATCGTATAACGTTTTATTTAATTACCTTTTTGAATGTAGTCATTATAATTTAAACTTCTTTGTTTTCTAAAGTACTAAGTTTGAATCTTCGAGAAGGAATGAACTGTAGCCTAGACATTAATTACGATAAACCATTAAGAGAAAAATAACCATGTTCCAAATACGCCGATTTATATTCGCATATTCGGACATCCTTGATAAAATTTCAGAAAAGCATTATCTGCTAATTCTAAATAGGGAAATCATATTAATAGCTAATGACTATCAAAGTACAACAGTGTTCACAGCGAATTAAATGGTGCAAATGTTGTTTTAAAGTCATACTTGCATGGGATTTTAGACTAGGCATGGGCTGGTATAAGATTCTGGCGGTATGATAACCTTGCATAAAAATATCACGGTTTCACGGTATTGTGATTACTGCTCTAAAATATGTTATTTTTTAAATGTCTGGGTAAAAAACAAAAACTTTTCTCCTCTTTGAACCCAATATATTTTATTTTATGAAACATTTAAAATATTTCGTAACAGTAAACATGTCAGGCTCAATAATTCAAATTAATCAATAGCTACGAATTAACTGTGCGCAAAACTGGATTATCGCTTAAAAGATGTGCGAATAAGCAGCGTTTCCACCCAACTAGTCAAAGCAAACTAAATCGTCAGTTCCTGATTATCTGGCGCAAATATCAACAGTAAAAACATAATTTGCTGCAGTAGGAGATGCTGCGTAAAATCTTTTCTTCATTTAAAAAAAAAAAAAAAGACTTGTATCTCAAAAGGCAATCCTGACACACAGTGAAAAAATAAACAGGTGTTGGCGACAACTTTGTATTTAGCTGTTTGCTGACATTAAGATTAGGTTGTTTATATAGTGTAATATTCAGCAGGTAAGACATGGAAAACATTTGTATTTGGTGTACACACACAACTAGGGGCAGTGGAACTTAACTTGTTTCAATTCACTTGTCACACAAAACAGACATTTTGTAACAGGCCATGAACACATCCTAAAATCATTCTTGCAGTGATGACCTACACTTTCTTTTTCTTTTTTTTGTTAACTTTGCACTTTTTTTTTTTACTTTTGGTCGATAAGTTTGAGTTTTGACCTGTAGCTCCTTTTGGTTGTTGGTTTGAAGCCCAATAGTAACAATCAATGAACTATAGTCAAAGTTGAGGTTTGTTTGACCAAGGTTGTTGTATGTCACTTTACATTGGAAGAGATTTGCATTGAGAACGGAAAGGTTGTTGGTTTGAATCCCAAAAGATTACACATTAACTGTAACTAAAGTTAAGCCTCATTGCTTTTGTCTATTAGGGTTCACAAAGAATGCTTTACATTAGAGATCTCATGTTTTTATATCAGGGGCCAAAGTTGGCCTATTGTAACCTTTGGTTTGGCCCGCCATTCCATCTGAGAAGTGAGTGCCTTTAAAAAAGATTATTATTTATAATTTAATGTAACCTTTTTTGTTTGTTTGTTTGTTTGTTTTATTGCTGAGCTACAAAAAATACATTTAATGTTTCAATTAAATGTTGTAAATGAATTTGATTATTTAAAATGTAAATAATGTATCTCGATGGATAGAGGACTATGCAGAAGACATCGGTGAGCAAATCAAGGCAAAAACAAACTCCATTCTGTCATAAATGAGATTGCTTTAGTTTTAGTTTAATAAGTTTATTATAAAATGTAAAAAACTCTCAATATTAACTGATAAAGCAATGTTTTCTAGTTATTTTTAAATAATAATAAATCAATTAGGAAATTACAAATGGCAACTATATTTATCTTCCGCCCACTAGCCTCAATCAAGTTTGGTTTTTGGTCCTTCATAAGGAAAAGTTTGGGCACACCTGCTTTTATATCATTCAGCAGTGATTTTGTTTTGAAAAGCTTGGTATTTGAAAGGTTGTTGTTTTGAACTCCAACTGGGCCAATCCACTAGACCTATTGCCAAACCTAAATTGTGTAATTAAAATGTACAATGTTTATTTAGCTAGCTCACATTGTTATTAAAGTTGAATAATTAATCTGTGCAAGTTAATCCACTAACAAATTTGTTTGTTTTGGTAATCTTCAACTGAAGTTGGACCATTTGTTTCTGCGGTTTGAGCGACAGTCTTGGCGTCCGTAGCCAATGCATATTAATACCTTCTCTTACCTTTAGTTTGCAATGAGGGAATGATGTGCAAAAGACTGCCCCACCCCCTACTCAATATTCCGTTTCAGTTAGAAGTATATCAACACGCTGAGATAAAAGTTTCAGCAACTTCTGATTGACACAGACTTTAAGCCTTTTGACGTTTGTCTGTGAAAGTTATTAAATGTCAGATCTCAACAAGTGGTGTGTTAATGAAAGACTTTGGTCGACAGCTGAAAGATTGGTGGTTTGAATCCCAAACAGACTAATCAATGAAATCTAGACAAAGTTAAAGAGATAGTTCACCCAACAACCAAGAAAATAAATTCCATTTACTCAAGTGGTTCTAAACTTGTATGATTTTCTTTTTCTGTTAAACACAAAACAAAGATATTCTGAAGAATGTTGCGAAAATAATAGGGGTGTAAATCTAGACTGGTCTCACGATTGGGTTCGGTTACAATTATCATGCCATCAATTCGGTTCAGTTTGACATCTTGGTGCTTTGACGATGCTTTGCATACACAATTAAAAAAATTCTTCACAACACAAGAAAAATTTGTATTGAAGTCTATACATCTATTTATATTTTATTTGTGATACAGTTTTGTCCTTTTAATACAAGCAGTCAGATATATGAACTGTATTTTTAATTTTAAATCAGTCATCAATAAGGTCTATCGATTAAATGGTTATTGACAATCAATAGATCATCAAGTAATCGTTAGCATCCCTAAATAAAATATATTAAAGGTTATTTCACCCTAAATTCACCATACTTACCATTAAATCCAATCCTCACCATATTCATCCAAAACTGAACAGTCTGTGACCATTAACTCACCTTTTACTTGTTCCAAACCTGTTTTTTTTTTCTGATGTTGAACAGTAATATCCAATAACTTGGGTTGTTGAAAACTTGAACAGTAAATACTGAATTAAGATTGTTCTTTTGTTTATTATTATTTATATTGTCAGACAGCTGAAACATTTTACAAAATGTGTTAAATCAGCTGCACAAAGCGATTGGCATGCTAAAAATCCTATCAATTTAATAGATATAAAGATTTGACATTTATCGTGATAAATGTAAGGTAATCATTGATATCGACTGATATGAAAAAAAATTAAGATAATTGTTTTTTGCTATATCACTCAGCCCTAGTAAAGCAGTATCCCCATAATATCTTTTAATTAAAATAAATGATCAGCAAATTAATGTCTTGACAGTCTTTACAAGTAAAGGCATTATCTACACACAATATGAATTCCCAATTAGAAAAATAGTACAAACTATAAAATACTATTCATGAAAATACTTAAACAACAGACAAATGCCCAACGCAAGCGGGCTGCGTTCCAGACCAGCTCAGCTCGATGACGTATATTGTCTCCGACACAGCCTGTAGTACCATTTAGCAACTTGATGACAACCGTCTTTTTAAAGAAGCGTAACCGATTTTAAAAAAATCAAGAGTGAGATGTAACTGATGTGTTTGTCGTAGTATAAAACATTTAAGTATCTTGAGTTTGTGTTAGCCTTATTTAAGCGATTTAACTGAAATCCCGTTCAAAATACCCATTGACTTTGGGATGAGAGAATCGGAACTGCTAAAACGCTAACTCACTTCCGGTTTTTGCATACAAATTGACGTCATAGTTCCTCCACTCTATTGTCTTCACCCGCTCAACAGAAAGGGCTGTGATTGGCTCAAAACGGTCAGTGCTACTCACAGATGAGTGACGCTCGTGTCTGCATCCACAAGTATCGATTTAACAACTAAGAGGAGAGGAAAATTACCTCACAGTCATGCCAGCGGGTCAAATGTCCAAAGTGAGAGAGAGAGGAGCAGAGATGGAGTTTTACAGCTTTTATTTTCTCCCTAGTAGTGAAATAGCAGCTCGCATGCTTTACCTTTTTCAGTGTCTGTAAAAGACTGTCCAGCAAACTCACAAGCAGTCAATTCTGCATCATTATCTGCTTTTTAAGTAGTTGGAGCAGTGTATGTAGTTATTTGCAATTAGAATTACACAGTTATCAACTCTTCTTTTTTCTTTCATAATCCACTAATTAACTGCTCAAACCACTGATAAAAGACTTAAAACGTCTTCATCCCCAGTGAGTTCTCATGCAATGACAGTCTGATTAAAATCCCCTTAAAATGATTAAGTGCTTTGTCATCGCTTTCAATTTGCCATGCAATAAAGTTGCAAATGAACTTGTATGCCACATAATAACAGTTCTCTGACAGACTGTCCTCGAAGTGCACACGTGTAGACTTCAGCCTGTTTAGAACAGCAAGTGAAGATAAAAAAAAGGCTCTTCAGACCCGCTGGAAACAAAGCAGACAGCGAGAAATACTGCCCCTGGAATGTTTGGAAAGCCCCCACTGGGAGACTCTAGGGCATTCCAAACCTTTTAAAACTCTCCCCTGATGCCTCCGAGAGGAACGGATCACCTTCAAGAAGGCTAGCATGAGATTAGAGAGGAAGGGGGAATTAAAGGTCAGCAGCTTTGACTTTGCCCGGAGTTTTTAGAGTGACCTCATATGACAATATCTTCTTTATTTATTTATTTTTCCCCAGAGATAATTTGCATTTATGACAGTGAATGAGGGTAAACCTGTGCTGTGAGTATATATGAGTTAGAAAACCAGCTGGACAAGATCAGGAGCAAGTTTGTTTCCATATGTTTATTACAATGAATCTTTTCAGAGTTCTAGATAGGAGATCCCGAACGTAACCTAATAACAATAGCTAATCTTCCTTGTTCTTTCATGCTGTAAACAAAAGCTCAGTTCTTCCTCTTCGCCCGAGAGACTGACTAGAGCCAGATTGTGGAGTGGTTTGGTGAACATTTTATTATGCAGCCAAGATTGTTGGAGTCAGTTTAGAGTTTTTGTCTTTCTTCAAATTAAATGAATAATACATTTCCTCTGACTTGATCTGAATCACTCTTGTCTCGGCTTGCTAGTGTGGAGTTTAACGTGTTTAGTGCATGCTTATTCAAGAACAGTTCAAGATCTGACCTTAGAAAGTTCTTCAGCCAGCGGCTAAAACTCTTTACGTCATGTAATCCTGTATTTGTCCCATATGAACAGGTGTTTAAGATGTACACACCTGCATTTTTTGAAGTTGGGTTGGTCTTATTCATTATTATTTAATGGTACTGTTGAATGGTATGCAGTTATTTTCAGGAAACTACATGACCAAAGTAGTTCCAGGCAGGTTTTTGAGAGGCATTAGGGTTCTATGTCAGCATGCTGAATCATTTCAGCTATTTAACTGCCTACAGCTATTGTATGGACAAAATAAAATGTAGTGTTTCATATTATTGTTTATTTCGTAGTTTCACAAAATTGATCATTTATTGTTATACATTTCCATAATTTAAATGAGCGCAATATTACGCGCCATTACGGGCATGCAGACATTGCATCTTTAAAGTACTATTTTTTTTTACATTTTGCTATTTATTTAGTGATATTTTTTTTAAAGTAGGATCTGTAATCATTCGTTTTTGAAAAGTGTTTTATATTTTATTAACTTTATTTTGAATTAAGTCTTCACAGTTGGCAGTGGCAGTCTTTTACATGTGGTCTATACACTTTTTTTAAAATGTAAAGTCTATTCATAAACTTATTTCGAGAGGAGCACGTGATTATGATTGATCACGGCTGGTCCTGCATCAGCTAACGCATAATTCATCAATCAGCCGATTCCTAACTCGCTATAAATTTTCAGAGTTTAAGTTATCTTCCCCTTGTAGAATCCTCCTTCCACCCCTACTCCTCCACCTTTCCTTTATAGGGAGGCACGGTGGCTCAGTGGTTAGCACTGTTGCCTCACTGCAAGAACATCACTGGTACCACATAACATTTACCCTGTCAAAAACTTCTTAAAGAAAAGATTTGGTTTGCTTCTTTTGTCAGAATAACACTGAAACTCTTACTCACTTATTTTGGTCATGCGACCATGTGTTCCAATTTTGGCAAGATGCTAATTTATTTATCTGAAATATTACTTCACAGAATTTTTCTGTGACTCCAAAAGTAATTGTTTTGGTTTTTTTTATACAGATTTTAACATCTGCTTTATAATAAACCTTATTTTTTTTATGCAGAATTTACATTCATTCATTTTCTTTTCGGCTTAGTCCCTTTATTAATCTGGTGTTGCCACAGTGGAATGAACCGCCAACTTATCCAGCATATGTTTTACGCAGCGGATGCCCTTCCAGCTGCAACCCATCACAGGGAAACATCTATAAACCCTCATTCACCCACATACACTACGGACAATTTAGCCTACCCAGTTCACCTATACATGTCTTTGGACTTGTGGGGGAAACCGGAGCACCCGGAGAAAACTCACGCGAACACTGGGACAACATGCAAACTCCAAACAGAAATGCCGACTGACCCAGCCGAGGCTCAAACCAGCAACCCACAGCGCCACCATGCAGCCTGATTTTACATTCATAAATGTACATTTTCAAATTGCAAGCCAATATTTATAGCATTTATACAAGAGATTAAAAATTACTTGCTTACAATTCCAGATTCACCTAACAAGAAAGCACTCAAAACATACAATTTGCAAGATCTTTAATGTATATAATCTATTAAACCTCTAAATTGCTGTTATCATATTATTTTGCCCCTTCTCTCTCAATTTCTTTTCTATTATATCTATCTCTATCTCTTTAATTTTAGTCAATTTTTTCCCTATTGTTTCTTGTGTTTTTCCTTCTTTATTGGCACCATTTGTAAATAATTTAATAATTATTATTGTAAATGATGTGTACCAAATGTATCTTTCAGTTTTATAATAAATGATTAAAAAAAAAAGTCACTGGTTCAAATCCTTAACAGGCCAGTGTCATTTCTGTGAGGAGTTTTCATGTTCTCCTCGTGCTCATGTGGGTTTCCCCTGGGTTCTCCAGTTTCCAAAATAAAAAAATGCATCATAAGTGAATTGATCAATCTAAATTAGCACTATAGTAGAGCTCTTAAGGCTAATTTATACTTCTGCGTCAAGCGCACGCGTATGCTACGGCGCAGTCTACGCGTGGACGCATAGCCCCTCGCCGTGGCTGTCGGCGTCGCTGACTCACACCTCTCAAAAAATGCTATGTGATTGGTCGGCTTGGTAGCGTGACGAGTGTGGGAAGAGGTGAGAGACGCGCGAGTGTGATGCAGCGGGTGTTTACAAGTGTGGAGTACCGTGAAGGAGCTCCGGATGGAGACTGCTGTTTTGTTTACCTTATGATTAAAGTTGTTGCATGTCCGGGGGTTCCCGCCTCAAAATGAGTGAATTTGAGCCACTTGTACATTAAGGAAGCATTCAGAAAAAAACAAAACACCAGTGAATGAACTCGACACAGAGAAACATAAACACCTACTGCTAGCTAGCGTTTCGGAAGTGTATTGCAGAGCAACAGAAACCACACGCTGAAGTATAAATGCACGGCTACGTGCAAGGCTTGCGCCGTAGGTCACGCCGATCACGTGACGCAGAAGTATAAACCAGACTTTAACCAGCAGTATATCTCTATATAGCAATTTATAATCTGTCATCAGCTCTAAAAAAGAGGGAAGTTCTCGAAACCTACCTGAGCTCAAACTCAGGGCTCTTACCGGGATGGCATGCCAAACTCATTTTTTGATCAATTAATCATTAAGTGGGAACTCTTGAAGTGGTCTTTGTGTGGAGTTTGCATGTTCTGCCCATGTTGGCGTGGGTTTCCTTCTAGTGCTCCAGATTCACTCAGTCCAAAGACATGCGGTATAGGTGAATTGAATAAACTAAATTGTGTGTGAATGAGTGTGTATGGATGTTTCCCAGTACTGGGTTGCAGTTGGAAGGGCATCTGCTGTGTAAAATTTATGTTGGATATGTTGGCGGTTCATTCCGCTGTGATGACCCCAAATAAATAAAGCGACTTAAGCTGAAGGAAAATTAAAGAATGTACAGAAATAGTTCTATATTGTGACATATGTCATTATCAGGACATGAGATTTTTGCCTTATTGCCCAGCTTAGCTATCAAAAATGCACAACTGAAGTCTTTGAATGAGATCTACACATGAGCTGTTTGAGAAAATAAACCAATGTCTTGAAATACAACATCTGAACTGGTGGTGTTTTTTTAAGTTCACTTCATACCATTTTGTCATAAATAAAATAAATTAATTAAATAAAACTAGTCAGATTTATGAACTGAATCTTTAAGTTTGCCTTCTCGGAGAAAATGCACTTCTACAATTGATCAAATTCAAATAAGTGAAAATGAGTTCAGCATTGTGTTTAACTGCTCAGTGACGGGGTGAGACTGTTTTATTCAATTCTATTCATGTTTATTTCTATAGGGCTATAGGGCAATGTAGATTGTGTCAAAGCAGCTTAACATAGATGAAATTCAGTCTTCACAGTTGAATTCGGTTTATTTCAGTTTAGTGAAATAATGTAAATATCATTCCTGAATGCCCAAACACTGAAGAGCAACTCCAACGATATGCAGCTCCACAAGTCTCAAACCAAGCAAGCCAGTGGTGACCGTGGCAAGCAACAAACTTCACCAATTTGTAAAAGTGAAGGGGAAAAACAACCTTGTGAAAAACCAGACTCAACTGAGCATGATCAGTTCTAGTCTGGCCAAACGTCTTGTCTCATACTGTGCCCATAGCAGTGCCACAGGGTATCAATTTAGGAATATTAGGATTTTTCTTTTATTTAACCACTTTATTTTGATTTACCAGCATTACTAAGACAAATAGTTTTAATAGTCAAAAACATAAATATTTAAACAAAATATCAGATTTTTAAAAAAATTAAATAAACACAAGTGTTAAAGAGAGTCTTAAACCTGTGCAATGGTAAAGTGTAAACGCTGAAAAATCAAAGCAAACTTTAAGGTTTGAATAATAATGATACAATAAACCTCAAACTCTGTCAACAACTTTTATAATCAAATCTGAGCTTTCAAGTAAAAGAACTAACCATCATTATTCAAACACATACTGTGAAATTTCAAATTGTGAAGTTGAAGGAATATATTATCCCCTAAAAATCTTTCAGATGGGGTGCTAGTGAAGGGGATGCACAAGAAAAGAAACCCAAAAGCCATGGCTACATCCTTACATCCTTTTTTTTATTTACAATCTCTTCATTACTGCAAGCCACATCACTCATTTTGGTGTGTGTTGTTATTCTGACCTGATCTGACAAAAACAAGCAGAAAGAGCATTGGAAATGACAAACTTACACCCTAAGCTTATTGCCAATGCTTCCTATTCACCTTATTCTCGGCGTACGAGTGGGCGCAGCCTTTTGAATCATTTTGGCTCGAGACTTCCGGTCTCATTCACTTCCATTCATTTTTAGACGTTAAAACAGCTCGTTTTGCTGCTTGGTGTTGCAAACTGATATTTTCCTATTAGATTATTCTGCATTGTCTGTATTGTCATGCAAACACTTGTTTGTAGAGTAAGTAGTTTGACCATTTTCTGCCGTTTATTATTCCTAGTCATTTCTCCCATAAGCAGCTGAATCGGAAGTTCTAAAACAATCACAAAAACTAGTGCATTTCCGCATTGAAGAATAAGGTCAATAGACGCCCTCTCAGCAGTCACATTTTAATAAAACTATAGCACTTCATACCGAATATTTTTTATTGTTATTGACAATGGTGTTCGGTCAATAAATAGTGCCTAACCAAAAAAATTACTCACACACACATTTTGCGTCCCTAGTATGCTACTGTAAAGAAACTCAAAAGTAGTCAGATTGCTTTACCATAAATGTGTAACCTAAGAGATATAATTTCTTGCTACAAACATTGTCTTGTAAAATATATATATATTTTTACTATATTTAAATACATTTTATAAAATGTAGTTTTAGTAGCATGTACAATAATATAAATGCATGTTATTTATTATTTATGATTTATTATGAAACAAAAAATTGTGGCCCTTTAAGCATAAGAATACGTGTATTTTTAAAGTATATAATACATCTTTTTGTTGTTGTGTAGTGCTTAAAAAACGTTATTTTTGCATCATTACTCCAGTCACTTAGTCTTTCAAATTATTCTAACATTCTAATTTGCTGCTCCAAAACATTTTTGTTATTTATTATATCTTATTTATTATAAAACTAAAAATTTTGGCCCTTTAAGCATAAGAATAAGTGTATTTTTAAGTATATAATGCTTTTTTGTTGTTGTTGTTGTTGCAAAAAACGACCATCATACATTTTTACTATCACTTCAGTTTGTCTTTATGCACTCAATTTAATGGATAAAAATAATGAATGATATATGATGTAAATTGTTTCTTCAAAGCATTTCACATATGGTCAGATATTTACTCACCACACCCTTCACTGGTCACAAGGTCATACACTTCACAGGAAGTTTGGCTGCGGTCTATACCACTGTGTCCTTGTTGCTTTTGTGCTCCTAAAAAGCAGTTCCAATAAAAAGAGCTGATACAAGTGGTCTAAAAAGTAGTGCTCTGTAGGTGTCTTGGCCTAAATACTTACAGCAGCAATCACTAATTACCTTAAAATGGCTTCTCTGTTTATGTATGTTTCTTCACAAAACCACTTGGTAACCGTCCTCATGTGTTGGCACGTTTATTGTGTGATCAAGGTCGCAACAGGAAAGTTGTGTAATTATCGAATATTGAATTTCCCCTCATTCTTCTCCTGATATCCAGCTTTTTACCTGCAGCCAATATCAAGAAAACGTGGTAACCGTTGAGGTGCAACTAATAAAAGTTTAGTGGTTTGCCTATAAGAAACATATGGGGCTGCTTAGCTTTCTGCTCAATGAGTGGTTGTGAGTCAGAGCTCAGATCAGATGTTAGACTGGACTGTGACTATTTCCAGTAAAGTGAGGGTCATTTCTTTGCCCTCGTCTCCATCACACCCTCTGTGGGCAATTTGAATTTAAAAGGTCATCCTTTTGAAAGGTCATGAAACCCTAGACTAAATTTGATTCAAGATTTTAACAGATTTATGTGCTGAACATCAATCAAGACAGTTAGCTTTTGTTAGCTTTAATTGTAGGGAACAACAGACCAAGTTAAATCTTTAAAGTCGGAATTAAATTAATTTACTCTATTTTATATGTATATAGCAGTGCTTGTTTTAAATGATTTGTCTGTGCATGATATTTTGTAGAAGTTAATTTGCCCTCAGAATCTTAAATCAAATATCATAACCTTCTCTCCCTTCTCAAAACGACTAGTCTTCACTTCTGGTCACATGGAATGCTTATAGGGAGGGGCTATTAATTCCTTAGGGTGGGGCTAACAGTGGGTATCTCGTTTCTGCTCAGCCTTCATCCATTCGTCAATCTTCTTTCATTTTGTTAGTTACACCCCTCTTTCAACAAGCTAATTGGTTCCCAAGGGATGAAATCATGCCCCGCCCTACTTTATTTATTTCAGCAGAAATAAGGATCATTTTATCTTTTGTCCTTAATCTTCTATTTCATCTTCCAAGTTTAAAATCTTTATCGGAGTGGCTTCACTAATGGTGACGTAGCATAGGATTGCAAGTATTTCGGTATGCCTTGGAGTTTAATTATTAATGCGTTGGAGTTTAATTCTTGTTCATGTGATTGCACTGCTTTTGAATTACTCAGTCAAGCTGTGAGAGCGCACTGTAGTTAGGCGTTCATGATGGGTTGCCTTGCTGGTAGTGTTTTTAGAAGTAACAACTTCTACGAGTCTGTGCTGAAATTGAAAATATTTGATAGTAGCAGCATCTCCCACTGGCATTTTGAGCTCTGCAGAATGCATTGTTGAACACTGCTGATTGGGCGTTGTTTACATGCTCTACAGATATGGCTGTGATTGGTACTATAAGCAAATGTGGCCCAGTAATGAATTTGAGATCTGCAGAAATGTACACAGCGACCTCTAGTGGATTTATTAGAAATGAGATGTATGCGAAAACGTGGCTCAGTATTGTATTTGAAATTGTCAAAAATGTACACGTACCCTTTAACGGATTTGGTAAACAAAAATAAATAAAAATAGCAAGGAGACGTAGCTACAGGCACGTATATTACGTGGTTCCCAAAAAATATAACACTGGGCACGCATCTCCAATGAGTCTGGGTTGGTTCCACGTACACTGGAATGTTTGAAGCTGCATGTATCAGCTGATCTAACTAGTGCTCTAGTGTTCAAAAACTTTTCTGTCTTTTCAACGTAGTTGTGTACATCTAAATTTTTAAATTAGAATTCCTAAATATAAAAGTTTGCATTTCCTCACATTTTACCTCTGACTGAGTACGTTTACATGGACACCAATAATCTGATTTTAATCTGATTAAGATTAATCTGCTCTGATTAAGAGTCTACCATGTAAACAGCGATTAATTAATTAATTAATTTATTTATTTTTATAATTTTTTTTTAATTAATTTAATCCGATTAAGGTCTTAATCAAAATCGAATTCCATACACACTCAGCTGTTTAGGACCACAGACACCTGCATCGCGAAATGCAGAGGCTTTTTTTTTTCTTTCCATTCGCTGTGCACTATCAAATTTTATTAAAACAACACACTTCGACCAGTCGGTGCATTAAATACCTCAGTTTTTCATGCTGACTCGAGAACGATGAGTCCTCTCAGAGAGTGATTCGTTCATTCGCGCATGCGCACATTTGTGCTGGTGGAGCAGAAGATTAGTTCCTTTTTCGAGTCTTCTATTGGGTTTGAGTCGTTCGTTCTTCACATGAGAGACAGAAGCCAGTCATATGCATTTAGAGCCGCAAAAAGATTTGATCCGTTCATTTCTCGAGTCCTCGGTTTTGAGTCATCTCTTTACATACTGTCACATGACGAACGAATGACTCGAACCCGAAGACTCGAAAGGTGAACTAATCATGGCTGTTTCTAGCTCAGACTGTAAGCATTATTTAAGCTTTTTATTTTATTTTTTCAATTTATTTTATTTATTTATTTATTGGTTTCAAAAACAGTTACAGTAGATTGCAGAAACTTAGAACATTAGAAAAAACAAGATGTTGTTACAATCTGCATAATACATTTTAAAGAAGAGAAAAAAATGAAAACAAAGTAACTAACATTAGAAATTATATAAGGTTATACATTGAAAGCTATTTTTATGTTTATTTTTGTTAGTTAAGCTTATATGGGACTGTCAGTGTCAGGTGAACGAACGACTCAAATTTGAAGACATGTCAGAAGAGGTGAGCAGAGCTAATCGTAGATAATTAGATAATTAGACATAGATTTTTTTTTCTTTCTTAGTAGCATTGCATTTTACAGTAGTATTCTGGATATGACTTGTTTGTAGTGTGATCAATGTTTGGGCTAGTTGTAGATGTGTTTGGAAGCATCTCTTAACACTTTAATGTTATTTTGGCAAATTAAACAAAATTACTCAAAAAGATTCGAGTTCATCTTGATGAATGAGACTCAAAGGTCCGAGTCAGTAGAAGGATCTGAACTTCCCATCACTACGCGGGAGCATGAATGAAATGTTCCTGAATGAAAGTGAAACTGCAGTCAAAAAATAAGAACTGTAATGGCGGAAATGACATGAAACTCTAGAGGAAACGTGAATAGCAATGACGTTAATCGAGTTACATGCTATAACATGTCAAACGGGATCAAGGAAAAAACTTGTATAAACACCTTAATCAAATTATTGTCTTAATCAGATTAAGGCAAATAATTCAATTACTGATGTCCATGTAAATGTAGTCAGTATTAATCAGTCAGTATGGGCCACTGACAGATGAGGGTTTCTTCAACCGTCTAAGATGCTTATTAAATTTTTTTCAAATCGATTTGAACTGAAATGGTTTCATGAACCCTTACAGTGCCAGTATGTTTTTGTACTCTTCTGATAAAGGTTAATAATGCTACTGTGAATGTGCAGTACTTTCATTGCCTATCTAACCACCATCAGTTGCTGCCAGTGTTCACAGAGGCAACACTGCTGACTTTGCCACACGTCACACTTCTTTTTGCTTGTTTAGTTTGACATAGACAGTCAGTAGAGTGTTTGTCTCAAGTTCCTTGGAGTTTACTCTACGTAAATAAGGGTAGTTGTTAAAGTTAATGGGTATCTTTGATGTTGGTTGTCATAATTGTTTGCTTTTTTTATTACAGCAATGCAACAGGTCACGATAGCAACTAGTCATCTAAGTAGTTGACTTATTATACATGGCTGCAGGCTTAATTTGTTCATGGATAATTTCTTCCGAAGCATTTACACCACATGCCCATAAATAAAATGAGCTCATTCTTTACCATCAAGAAAACCTCCAGTG
Source organism: Danio aesculapii (assembly GCF_903798145.1). Classification (NCBI taxonomy): domain Eukaryota; kingdom Metazoa; phylum Chordata; class Actinopteri; order Cypriniformes; family Danionidae; genus Danio; species Danio aesculapii. The sequence goes on along the minus strand of NC_079457.1, from coordinate 13,100,123 downwards.
CTTTTTCTTAACGTGGGCCTGTTGGAAAAGTTCAGCAAGTCCATTACTCCAGAGGGCTAAAAGCAAGACTCTCTTTGATCCTGGAAAATTGAGTCACATTATAAAGTGATTGAAGGTCAGATTGGATTTTGGATTTGTATTTTCTCCAGTAATGCAGCCTAAATTGTTTCCTAAACTGTTTACCTGTCTTTTACACATTTTACGCTCTAGTTGTAGTAAATAGGAGTGAATAGGCCCTCACAGGTTGGCATCAACCTTATCAATCACTATTACCCAGTGCTTTGGAGTGAATCTTGCCTTTCATAAAACAATCTGAAGGGAGAGATGACCCAGAAATTAAAGCTTGCCATCGTTTTACTCTGTCATATTGTTTCTAAACCTATGTGACCTTCGTTCTGCACATAAAAAGTAATTTTGAGGGACATCTCTGTGTGTTTTGTTCAATCAATAACAGTTTTTTGGGTTTTTTTTTTTTTTTGATTGTTTGATTCACTTTCACTGTATGGGCAAAAAGACATGTAGTAGTACTAGTAGTAATAATCATAATAATTAGGGCTGGGCGATTAGTCAAAGTAATTGAAAACGACATTCAGAACCTATAATCGATCAAATTTTTCCAGGATGATTTTTTTTTAAATTAGTCCCAGTGACCCAGCTCTTTTGAAAGTTGAGGCAGATTTATACTACTTTGGCCACTTTGCAGCCACATCTGATCTCTGAGCAAGTAGGACGTTGAGCCCATTCTTGAGCCTTACTTTGCACAACATTGACAATGATTGGCAGCTGTGCCAGAGATGCAGTTAGAAGGCATATTATCTGTTACATTAAAATAATTATTTTCATTAAAATATTTGTTTACAGAAGATGCAAGAAATGCATTGTTTAAAATATTATTTACAGGATAAACAAAAGTTATTTTATTTAGAAGACCTGCTGCTTATTTTGTACTTTTAATATTAGAAACACTGAAAATAATTGATTTTGTTTCCAATTGATTTTGTTTTTTATTTATTTTCACTTTTTTATAAGAAAAAGGTGGTTTCGTTTTAGGCAATGTGTGTTTTAATTTCAGTTGTTCAGCGTTGATGTTCAATTAATAATCATAGATAGTAGATGGTGTGTCTTTCCTTCAATTATTTTAAAATCAAGTAGTGCTGCCTTCATTCAAAAATCTCTCACTAATAATATGTGAGCTTATTTACTGTACAAAACTTGTCAGTGAACTATGAGGGCAAAAAAATGAATAAATAAAATAATTGTTTATTAATCGTAATAGAGTTAAAAGAATCGAGATTTAGATTAAGCCAAATCGCCCAGCCTTAATCATAATAATAATAATAATAACAACAACAACAACAACAACAACAATAATAATAATAATAATAATAAGACTCAAAAAAATTAAAGTCATGCAGTTTTATAATATTGAGTAAATGATGACAGCTGAAAGTTACTTGATGTTGACAATTATTTTTGGTGTAGAATAATGTTTTGTGATGTATTTTAAGTGCCTGCAATATCACTGTTTGACCAGTGGAACACAATTGTGCAATACTGTAAATCCAAATTAATTAATTAATCTCTATCCATCTTTGCTACCTGACCAACTACTACTGTATTATCACAATAAAGGCAAAAAACACCAAAAATGAGAATTGAAAAAGATTGAGACATGATTAAAAAGCGATTCAAAAAAGGTATTTTGAATTCAAATGAATAGATATTGAATCCAATTAAATTGCTAATAGAATCAAATCACAAGTTTGTGAATATAAATTGTTTCATTACATTTTTCATTTCCCAGCTCTAATAAAAATGCTAGTGCCCGTCGATACCTACTGATGACTAATTTTAACAAACTGCAAACGATGAACAATACATCTCATACAGTCAGTCATAACTAGGGGTGTGAAGGATCACAACCCACAGTTTCGGAACGCACCTGACCTGCAGATAAATACATTTTTTGAATTTGTAGGTTAAATCCAACATTCATAACATTTGTAGAGAGATTGCCTCCCGCGTCATTCAAATCATGCCTATGAAAGCATTTTGGCTTCCCTGTAAAATATCATGATGACAGAAAAAGGTGTGGTGGGACCTAAATGCTTGCTTAGGTTATTAATTAAAGGTGTTTTCTGTCACTGTTCGTTTAGCCTGCATTAATGTATTCAGTGTAAAGCTGCACAATTAAACAATAAAAGACCCAGATCTCAATTTAAACCCGCATAACATGAATGATAAATGATAATGATTTGCTTATGTTTATTAATCCTTCGAAGCGCTCCATTCAAATCTGCGTCTGATCGAAGCAGATTCAGTTTTTTTTTTTCACTTTTTCAGTTACAAACAATTAAATAACACTGAAGTACTTGGAGAACAGTTTATAGTTCAGATATAAACCATGATGTTTTTGGTAAAGATTAAAATCACCTTTTAATAGAACTTGACGCTGGTGAATGTTGTGGCAATTACATTGTTTAACCAACAGGTGGAGCAAACAACCATCAAAATTATGTCACTGAATAGGATTTCAAAAATGATCCACCACTGCAGTGGCTAGCAGCAGTGAGGAGATAATAAAAAGGATGTAAGGATGTCGCCAGAGTGGCATTTTGGTTGCTTTTGTTGTGCATCCCAGCCACTAGCTCCCCATCTGAAAGAGTTTTTAGCATAGGGGTAATAGTCATTCAACTTCACAATTTTCACTGTTCAGATGTATTTGAATAATGATGGTTAGATCTTTTACTTGAAAGCTCAAATTTGATTATCAGAATTTTTTTTTTTCACAGAGTTTGAGGTTTACTGTATCTTTTTTATTCACACCTTACAGATGTTTATCTACCTTAGTTGCACACGCTTTGTAACATGTCTCTTTAACACTTTTTATTTTATTATAAAGAGATGATTTTTATTTTATTTTATTAAAACTGTTTGCCTTAGTAATGTTGGTAAATTAAAATAGTGGTTGAATAAAAAAATCCTAATAATCCTAAATGTATTGTTAAAAATATTAAATTATTATCAATATCGAATGATATGAAACATGATATTGTGATATTTTTTTTGCAATATCGCCCAGCCCTATATTTTAAAGAAGACAAGTAACTTATATTGTAATCAATCATAATGAAGTGACTATATGATTCTTTGCCTGATTAAAGGGTTAACTTAATTAAATGTTAACCTTTGTTGTTTCAGAGAGCTCTGTAAAGAAATAGAACAGCACTGCATAGTGCTCATGTAAACAGCTGGTTCAGTGAAATACATTGATTGAATCATTTGATAAATGGTCAGTGTGGTGCACCGTTCAAACAAGTAGCACTGTTTTGTTCCACTTTAGGTGCATTTGCCAATGTATCTCATACTCGGTAGCATGTCATCGCTTATCTGGTCTTTAAATCTGTCACCTGCGCAACCTCTTACAAACTTTAGAGCACTGACAGAAAGAAAAGCTCACAAAATCTAACTACTCTCAGCCTGGAGCCCTGGATTATGAGAATTAATAGTTTGCTGCTGCACTAATGGTGGAAGCTTGATATTTTGATGAACTATCCCTTGAATGTTAGATATAGTTGTTTAGCTCCTTAGTTTGCACATATAAACAAACTTCCAGCTGTTTAAAAACCACTTTCTGTCTGGATCCTCATGTGTTTGGTGTAGCGTCATCAGCCACTGCTGGTTTGTCTAAGCATTACATTACCCATAAAATGACATAACTCTGGGAGCCGTACTGCTCTACGGGGCCAAGTTTCCCAGTAGACCTGTTTTCTAGTTTACGAGGAAACTGTGCACAAGATGCTTTTGATTTAAAGTGCTGCCGGGGCATTGGTCAGCATCCCGTCAACCCTCCAAATCCTTCACTCTTCCTTTCAGACAGACGAGACTCGAGGCAGATTTTAAGCTGTCAAGAGATTCGAATGCAATAAACAGATCACGCTAGGTGACTGGAACAGATTGTTCGACTGCCAGACAATGGCACTTGTTTGGATCTCAAACAATCTCATAATATGGAACAGCTTGAGGGTAACCAGTTTGTTGTGTCTTTCCTTTTGTTTTATTAATTTGTTCATGCTTCAGCATTGGGAGAGTGGAGAAAGGCTGTGTACTTAAGACCTGGACAATATATCGTTTCAGCACCAATATTGCAATGTGTTCATCAGCAATAGTCACTGTAGGATCGGGAGCCACAGTTGTTTACCAAGAGCCCCGGTTGAAAATATACATAATTTGTGGTGTCATTTCAAAGTTTCAAAGAGGCCTCCACAGCAAGAAGGTCGCTGGTTCGAGTCCCCGCTGGGTCAGTTGGCATTTCTGTGTGGAGTTTGCATGTTCTCTGTGTTTGCATGGGATTTCTTTGGGTGCTCTGGTTTCCCCCACAGTCCAAACACATGCACTATAGGTGAATTGGATGAGTTAAATTGGCCGTAGTGTGTGGATGTTTTCCAGTAATGGGTTGTAGCTGGAAGGGCATCGGCTGCATAAAACATATGCCGGAATAGTTGGTGGTTCATTCCACTGTGGCGACCCCTGATAAATAAGTGACTATGCCAAAGGAAAATGAATGAATGTTTGATGTAATTTTCACTGGTAGTAAATGGGACATATAGTAGCTCCTCTCCTTTTTACAAGACGCCCAATAGTGTTTCGTTTGATCACAGTGAGAGTAGTTGACCTCAATAGCATTAAATGAAAAGCCAATGAAAAATGGCTTAAAGGGGGCGGGGCATGTCCGATACTAGAAAGCATTTGATTGTTCAGAAGATTTGATGAGAAACTTAAGTATAAGGTGATGTCAAAGAAATTGTTGATCCGTTTAGGCAGAAGTGACAACGTGCAATCTTCTAAATGTAAATTTTGGAGCACACTAGCTTATAAATATCCTTATGGCTAGACCCACACATAATCTACATGCACAGAAATCTGCACATTTTTAGCCAATCATTAAGTCCATTTTATTTATGTAAATGTGTGTACATTTATATTTATTCAGTTTACTAAATTAATTTCAGTAATATTATTGACTAATATTAAAATGTTCATATGATTTATTTACAATACAGTTTCCATCAAAATGCTACTTATTACCTTAGTATTTCCATTTTAAAGAAAACAAATGTAGTCAGGCTGCTGAAACTCTCTCTGAAAGGCACTTTTGATCAACTATATAAAATAATTGTTTGGTATTTCCTACCTCTTTTTCCCCTTTTCCCCCCTCACTCTTTGAAGTAGAAATGTGTATATTTCATACAAAGTTTGAGTCTAAATGGTCAGTTTTTGTCAAGTGACTCAAGGTGCGCTCACGGCATTCTTTTAACTAGGTGAACCTGGAAAGTATGAACGCGGCGTACGAGAGCATGGCTGCCAATATGTACGTACAAGCCATGCTCCACCATTGGAAATAACAAACTTGCGGACACAAAAGACGGAGTCTGTGAACGGCCCTTAGTTAATATCCTCACCCATAGATAAAATCAGCCTTAATCCAGGGTGTGTGTGCATTAGCCTCAGTGCGCAGTTGCCATAACTTTTAGTTGCAGCAGTTTTGTTCTGTGCAGAAACACGGACGAATTAAAGCACGGTTAATCGTGAAATCGGTTAATCTTTGCGTCCCTACAACAATCTTGTTTTTGCTTTAAAATGTAGATATTTGGACTAGAAACAAGCCAAAAATTCAAAGTGAGAACCTTTTTTTTTTTGCATAAATCATATAAATTCGATATAAATACAGTAATTAAATAATATTGTGTGGCTCCTGGTCAAATATGATTCAGGCTCAACATTGCATATCTCGCGATGTGACTAATGCAGATGTGCACATTGCAATATCAATACTGTAACGATGTATTGTGCAGGTCTAATTCTTTCCAAGTAGAGCTATTTATTTCATATGGTGAAAGTATAAAATATTTAATGATCACAATGTCAGTTTTTCCCAAATATCGTGCAGCCCTAGTACTTTTAATATACAAGAGGAAATGTCCAGCCTAAAATGGGATTTGAGATGAACAGTCCCGGCTCTATGTTAGTCAGGGCTAAAGTGACACCCTCACATAGAGAAGGAGAGAAGCACAGTCTTTCTTCACCTTTTCATATCATATGCGTCTCTTTCTCTCTTCTCAATTTCATCTGTAGTTATGAGAGTAAAGCTCATGCAGTGAATGGAATACTGTAGGGTCGACTGTAACTCTATCCAAATCTCTGATTAAGCACATTATTGATTCTGTGATGCTGTTTGCTTTATGGCATATTATTAAGGCCCCCATTTAAAATCTACTTCCTCTGGTGTGCTTGTGACAGAAAGAAAGATGATAGCTTTTGCGATATATCTTTCCTGCCCCTCGAGCACTTTATGGTAAGTAAAACTTCCTTTTTACTGAGACCGGTTTCTGTCAGTGTTCATTAGAATTTCAGCATAAGTGCTTTAGTAAGTTTTCACAGTAATTTGATGAGTAATCAGTCATGTTCGTTCTTGTGTTTCTTTTATATCGCACCTTTTCCCAGCTGAATCTATTTGTGTTTTGCAGAGCTTATTCATGAAATTCTCCGTAATTGCACTCATTAATTTGAGTGCATGTCCAAGCATATGGCTTAAAGACGAGATGTCTCTTCTTGGTGTCAACTAATTTGAATTAAACTGGCTGAACTGAGATGTTTGAATGGAGTCTTGAATGGAATACGTTCTCAAATGACTATTACTGTAGGTATGTCTGACACTAGTCATGTTTCCATCCAAAGATATGAATCAAATGTATGCGCAAAACTATATCGCATAAAAGACGTGCGAATAAAGCAGCGTTTTCATCCAGTGAGTCAAAGAAAACAAAATTGTCACTTCCTGAATAACTGGTGCCAAATATATCAAAAGTAAAAACGCAACCAGATACGGTAGGAAAAGCTGTGAATCTTTTCTTTATTTAATAAATGAAGGCATGAGACACGGAGCACAGATGGTCTTGACAATTCTGGAGGTATTTAATGCTAGAATACACTAATACTGAAATGGTTAAGGCATTTTATATTGACCAAAACAACATTTTAGATGTTTTACTATGTGCTCAGCTGCTCGGTTTGTCCATTCACACACATTTTTTTTATCATCACATGATCTCTTATAAACAAAATCACATGACCTTTTTAAATACGCATACTGGAATTTGTTCAGTAAAAGTGTTTCCATCGTAGTTTATGCGCATTTTTTCTTATTGATAAAGTTTATCCTACGCATTATTATTATTCCATATGTTTTTTATGCACATTTTCAAAACCTATGAACATCTTGGTGTTTCTGTCAATCGTTTTTTTATGCGCATATCCAAAATGCGCATAAAATAGGTGGATGGAAACATAGCTAATAAAATAAACTGTGTGTGTGAATATGAAACTAATGTAATGAGCTGTGGTGGAAAGAGTACTGAAAAACCATACAAAGTAAAAGTACCGTTACACAAAAAATGTAGTGCAATTAGAGTAAATGTGTTTGTTCTAAACACTACTTAAAGTATGAGTAAAAAGAAGTCCTTCTTATGCTAAATTTACACTGCATGGTTCAAGTGACTCAATTCCGTATGAAATATTTTTCTTGTTCTCCTATGTGGCACAGACCGAGTATGACCCATGTACGTGTAAGCTGGAAAAAAATCACATGGATTCCGATTTACCCAAATCAGATTCGGCAAGTCACACGTCATTAAAAACGGTAGCAAATGACGTCAACTCTGCTTTAATTCTATTTTATTTTCAGACTTCAGCATAATGAGTACGAGTCCTAAACCTTAAATCTCATATACAAGGACGAAAAAAAAAGCTTTTATATTGGTAATATATTGTATATGTATGTAGCACAATTTAATCTATGCAAGCATGCTAATGAAAGAGAGAGCGAGTGGAAGTGCAACATCCGGCATATAAACTAATAAAACTAGTGCATGCATCACGTGCATAAATCACACCATGCACATGCCATTAAAATGCCTACTGGTTTAAAAAAAATTGTTCTTGTCAAAAAAATTATTAAATAAATAAACCATGCAAACAGATCAAATACAGGAATTGTACACTTTTTTTTCTTTCTTTTTTTTATTGTCACAGTTGTCAGCTCCCCCCTTCTCCCTCCTCCCCGGTCATTGCATCTTTTTTTGTGTGCAGTGTAAATGCAGACATCAGAAGTCACTTTTAAAAGATGATGTAAGTGGGTCATCAAAACAATCAGATACAGTCACAAAATTTGAATTGGCTATCGAGATCTGCAGTGTAAAGGCAGCCAATAAGTACTCAAGAGTAGTGAGTATTACAATGTGAAACATTATCAGATTTTTAAATATGCAAGGTTTGATTAGACTGGAATCACCAGCTTGATCTCACGAGGAAATGTAACTGTTTTACATATTATCAGAAAAGTGGCTAATTCGTACAAACTCATACGATTTTTTAAAGGATAAGATTTTCAAAAGGAGGTGTTCCCTCAAATCCCACCCATAAGCTTACATTGGGTAAAAGTGCTGATACAGCACTAAATTGTATTCAAGTGAAAGTATACCTTTTTTACCTTGTATACCTTTTTTTAACTACTAAAAGTACAATTCTTGAGGACAACTACTCCATTGTGGTAACTTAATTAGGCCTGTCACAATATATTTTTTTGTTGTTGTTGTTGTTTTTGTATAGTATATTGCAACAAAATATACTGCGATAAACGATATTATTGTCATTTTAAGACCATTTTATGCCACTCATTATATATTGCCTGATTCATAATATAATATCATCACAATGCAAGGACACTCTTCTAAAGAACAAAAAATATTTTATTCTTAGGCTTATTTCATTTAATTCGAGTCATATTAACAATTTAATAACTGGGCATTGGAATCAGATTGTGAAAACGTATATCCTGAATAAATAATAATAAATGTTACAAAAAAGTGCAAGGTAAAAAAAGTAACAGAGGCTGCGATATCTGCTACCAGATTTATTTTCAGTCGTCAGACACCCACATGAAAATATACTATAGTAATTTATAGTAAATACTATTGTGTTTTTTTTAACCATACTTACACTGACACCTCTAATAGAGATAGAGGCTAGGATCGACCAATTTGGCATTGTACGATGTCTAATGTGAAACATCGCGATGGACGATGATATCGTCAGTGAATGAATTATTTATGAATAATTAATTAATCCATAATGAATGAATTATTTGTAGCCTACCGTTTCCACTACCTGACCCGCATGGTCTTAGTTTTACCCATAACCAAATCATAAATAAATAAAGATAAGTTACACACAAATGACCACCTGTCAATCACTTTCCGCGGCACTCTGGCATGAACAGGCAGAGTGGTCTGTGTCGTTATGATGGCATCAACACACTTGGTTGGTAAAAAAGGTGCACAACCAACCAACAAAAATTACTAAGTACAAGCGTGAAAGATTGAAGCAGTGTACTGACCTGCTGACTGCCTGGACCCGCTATCTCGAGCGCATGACAGTGTGTGTGCATCTGTGTCTGTGTGTGGTCACGTGATGTGCGTTTTCAGAGGTAGTGTGGACTGAATGCTAGGTGAAACGCCTGAGTGGATGTAGATCGTTTTGGTTCTAAAATGCCATTTTAAAACTAAGACGCATCAGTGTAAACGGGGCCTAAGTGTGTATTTTTCGCGAGCGGATTTGTGATGGGGGCGGGGCATAGGATTGCGATGCCGGCTCAGCATCGTGGTGTCTATCGACGATGGCATTGTCTATCGACCCAACCCTAATAGAGGTGTTTCTCAATCAGCTAATGTTGCTAGAATTGTTTTTTATGTATGGGCGATATATATTACATCACCAAAAATGACTGAGGTCATGTCCATGTGGTAATAATTGTTCTGTAATTCTTGTTCTGTAATTCATTCATTTACACCACTGGTAATGAGTAACCATTTCGTAAGTGTTTTGAATGGAATTGTTTACATGGTCAGTGTTGAGCTGCAATGTTATACAGTATTAAAATAAAGACATAAAATATGATGACACAAATTTACTGTACTTTCCTGTGGTATCCTGTCTTACTACACTACTGGAAAGTGTTTTTGATGTAGCGTCTTCTGGGAAAAGTACATGAGTCAAAACATGTGGTTGCGCAGTGCACATTTTAATAAATAAGAACCACTTGTGCAATGTTCTGATTTTGACATCAGACCGGTTTCACTTCTCATTCAGATCAAGTCATAAGATAAACGGTGCTTCCTTGAAACATGAGTGCTAATGTTTCCATTGTTGTTTCAACCAGAGAAACTTGATCCTCAAAGTCATATCAATGTGTTTCCATGTACCGCAGCCTTAATATATTTAGACTATAGGAGCGAGAGCACCAGCTGTGAAGACAATTGAGAAAATAAATCATTGCATTTGGGGAGTAAAATAAAAACTCAAAAAGTCAGCGCACAGAACAGAAACCTCCCTCCACATGAGGCCGAGCCGAATTCGATTAGTAAGCGAGCGCTTTCAGCACGGCAGGAGTCCTTCCTGCCCATTACCTTGTGCACTTTTGATAAAAGCCCGCTGATTTGTGTGTTGTCCTCTATAAGCCCTTGCAGGCCAACATAAATGGCCACAAGCCTGTGTAGCATTCCAGTAAGCAACCTTTGTTGTCGCCGCCTGGCCTCAGTTGACTTGAGGAGCCTCACTCATAGTGCATACTAACAAGGTTAAAAAGAGACTTCATTGTTTCCCACCTTTGGAAGCCATTTAGTGCCCCTCTCTCTCTCTCTCTCTCTCTCTCTCTCTCTCTCTCTCTCTCGCTCTCTCTCTCTCTCTCGCTCGCTCGCTCGCTCTCTCTCGCTCGCTCTCTCTCTCTCTCTCTCTCTCTCTCTCTCTCTCTCTCTCTTTCTCTCTCTCTCTCTCTCTCTCTCTCTCTCTCTCTCTCTCTCTCTCACAAATCATGTACAGTTGAAGTCAGAATTATTAGCCCTCCTGAATTAGTAGCCCCCCTGCATATTTATTCCCCTAATTTCTGTTTAAAGGTGAAGTAGGTGATTGTCTTCAGAGACATTTTTGCTGTGCTGGTTGAAAGTCTCTTCACATTCCAATAGTAATATGTATTTTTATATTCGGGGTGAGGCAGAAGACTAAAAAATGTTCATCCAATTTAGAATTGTTGGGCCGACATTTGCCATAATTCTGCTGAGTTGACCAAACTGTCTGTCAAGTGTAGTGTAGATTTGTACAACTGCGCACACCTGTTCATGCAGACAGATCCGCTGATACGCGTACACACGCACCACTTTTACATGCACTTGAGAGAGTGACAGCAGTAAAAAAAAAAATGCTGTATCAAAACTTTTTAAAATCCTGAATCTATATTGTAGTTACTTTTTGCACGCTGAAGTATTTTTCTTAGACAGGTTATGTTATGTTTTAAAACTACTTTAGTCACTCAGAGCTGAAGTAGATTGTTGTTACGATTGGGTTATATGCACAGAAGTGTTGTTCAGCCACTGAAATCTTCTGGTGAAAGATTGATGTGACTATTTTCAGTTTTATAAGTGACCTTTTACAGCATCGATAATGTAGATTTTTGTTTAACAACCAAACATAAGTAAATGGCACTATTGCGCCTAGCCTGCTTTACTGAGGTGAAGTTGGTTTTCACATCACATTGGTTCGTCTTTGAACAATAAGAACCTATGACACGCTTTCTATATTGTTTACCCTGCTACTCTGAATATTCGGTCTGAAATAGCATGTAAGTATGGTAAGTACTTACATACTGCACCTTTAGCACATTTCTAAACATAAAACTTTTAAGAGCTAAGAGCTAATAACTGATTTCTTTTATCTTTGCAGTGAAGTCAGTACATAATATTTTACTAGATATTTTTCAAGATACTAGTATTCAGCTTAAACTAGATTAATTATGGTAATTAGGTGAGTTAGTGCAATCAAGAGTCATTGTAGAATGATGGTTTGTTCTGTAGACAATTGAAAAAATAAGGCTGCTAATAATGTTAACATTAAAAGTTTTTTTTAATTTAGGGTTCTTTTATTCTAGCCGAAAACAAACAGATAAAACTTTCTCCAGAAGAAAAAATACTATAGGAAATACTGTGAAAACTTTCTTTGCTCTGTTAAACATCATTTGGAAAATATTTTAAAAAGTAAACTAAATTCACAGGGCTAATAATTCTGACTTCAAATGTAGCTTGGGATTGTTTCGAGGAACTCCTTCAGCATTTTTTGGAGTTCTGCAGTGTCTCGTCATCATTTAGTTTCATCTCTCAAGCAATTCTCTGTTCGTGGAAAATAACGGAAGTTAGCATGCACTCACGTCATTCTGCGGTTGTGAATCTGACACCCCTAACGGCCTCTCACACACTTTTTTTTTTTAAAGACTTCCTTTTAGCATGATTCTCATCTGTCAGAGATGATTATGAGGATGTTGTGAAAGCATATCATTTTGTGATGGCAGTTCTGATAGGTTTTTATTTGGCACAGATATCAGATTGTGGTAGCGAGTAACACTTGTTCTAACTTGGCACGCCACCATTTAAAACTGAATTATATGTTGAGTGATGATTAGCCTCAGGTGCGTGGGCTGTTGCTTGGTGTGACGTCTGTGGCTAAATATCTGATGCATATGGCATACACTTTTCTGGAAACACATCAGCAGATCCTCAGTTGTTCCTCTGATTGGTTTTAATGTATAGTATTTATATATGCAGCCATCTTAACCAGTACGCCTGAAAACAAGTCTGATAGATAAAAAAAGCAATAAAAAGACTGTGATGTTTATATTTATAACAGTGCTCATTAATGAACGTGTATTACATGCAGAAGTCTTAATATTCATGGTTTAATTCTGGGGTGTTTTAGCAAAAAAAAATAATTTAATATGAAAATAACTTTGTGATTTGCATCTGACTTAAATGAATCCTTCATCCCGTGATGTTGACAAATGTACAGATATGCTTATACTTGCTTTTTTTCCCTAAGGGCAGTGAAAAACCTTCAAATATTCTGTCATTTTGGTCATAAAGATAAGAGAAAAACATTGTTCAAAAGAGTAACGCTGTGATGTTGAATATTTATATTGACGCATTATTCTCAAAGTTCTTGGTTAAATTTCTGGGTGTTTTAGCTAAAAAAAATTGTCCTCTGAAACGTACTTCCTGCACAGCCCTCTGTTAACATGAGGATAACTTTCAATTCAATTCACCTTTATTTGTATAGTGCTTTTACAATGTAGATTGTGTCAAAGCAGCTTCACATAGAAGATCATAGTAAATTGGAACAGTGTAGTTCAACTTTGTGAATTGAATTTATTAATCTGACTTAGATGCTCGATTATTAAAAGTTTACAATATTTACTGCATGAATCCTTTATTCAGTGATGTTGACAAATGTGCAGGTATGCTTATACTTGATTTTTTTTTTTCTAATGGCAGTGAAAAATCTTTGAATATTCAATTATTTTGGTCATAAAAATAAAGAAAAAGACATTGTTCAAAACAGTAAAGTGTCAAAGAAATATAAAAGCCGTGATGTTTATAGTTGACGCATTCTTGGTTCATGGTTAAATTTCTGGGTGTTTTAGCAAAAAAAAAAAATTCCTCTGAGACGTACTTCCTGCACAGCCCTCTGTTAATATGAGGATAACTTTGTGATTTGCAGGTATTAATCTGACATAAATGCTCGATTATTAAAAGTATGCAATATTCACTGCATGAATCCTTCATCCTGTGATGTTGACTAATGCACAGATATGCTTGCTTGATTTTTTTTAAAACTAGGGCAGTGAAAAACCTTAAATTCTGTCATTTTGGTCAGAAAGAGGAAGACATTGTTCAAAATGGTTAAGTGTCTTTATTTATAGATACTCACAAATATTAAAATAATGTGTTTTATAGAACAAAAAGCTTTGTCATCTCAGTCTCCATGATCTTCATGTAGAAATGCATCATCAAAACAATGAATGAATCTAAGAACAAAGAATATATACATGTCTACTGATTTCCTGTATGTCTTGCTGACAGATCATCAATATGGATACGTTTATGAATGAATGATGCACACTGATGAATGCTATCTGGTTTCATCTGGGCTGTTATTCTCTATTCATTTCCACATCCTTAAACATGATGTGGATTGTTTCTTTGTTTAATAAAGTAAAAAAAAAAAAAACATGACACAGCATAAAGCTAAACGTGATTGATAGGTTAATCGGTCAGTCTTATAACATAGTGGGTGGTCCCAAACTACTGTTTAATGCAATAAATTATAGTTATATTATGGAATATTCTTATTTAAAAAAGTTTTATTTATTTAATAATTCCAACCAGCTTTTAGTGAACTTGCAATATTGTCAAAAACACAGAGCGTTCATTTGTTATAAGTAAAAAGGGCCTAAATACATGCAAGACCATTCAAATATTTTGCTCCAACTATTGACAGCAGATTTTTCTATTTTTCTTCATTTGATGCGCTTTGATCATTTAATGCGATCATTTTGATGCGCTTTACCGATCATTTGATTCACTCTCTGTATTACGCTGCCTGACTGCCTGTCTGGTTTTCAACATAATTGTAACGGGCTGAACACAGATACTGGACAACATAATTTAACCCAATGCATGAAGTTGTGGACGAGCACCACAGAGCTGCTGCAAATACAACAACTACTGGCATTTAAGTGTCTTCAGTTGTGTCTTTCTTTTGTTAATACTGTTCGCTTGATGCGCTGTGATCCTCTCATGCTGCTCCAGCGCTGCTTGACGAGGGCATTTACATTCAGACTTTACTAAGTCACATCTGTGTGGGTTATGTCAAGACATATTCCCTTATCAAGTCGATCAACTCGATCTCTCAACATGTATGAAGGATAAAAACCCGCCATAAGAAACACCGCGGCCATCTCAGTTTGGTTTGAACACTAGCAGAGGTGAGGGAGGGGCTGCAGTAAAAAGTAAAAGTACCCGCCCCCATAATATTTGCTAATAACCTCATGTGGATCTCATGAACTCATGTGAATCTGTGTCTCATTTCAGAGTCTGCTACTGTCCACCGGAGGTCGCATTTCGGTCACGAGTGCATGCTTTTAGAGCCTTTATGAATGAATGAGATATGCGGTTTTCCAATAGGCAACCGGGGTGCTGAAATATAATTGGCTAAAGTGGCAGTGGGCGGGTTAAAAAAACAAAAACAATACAAAGTTCCGGCACGTAACTCACATTTTCAAAGCAGAATATCTGACTTCAGCATTGTTTTTCAGATAAACAAGAATGTTCACTTAGCACATTTCTAATATATCTGCAAACATATAATGCTATTTTTATGCTTTAGAAGAGTCGAACTTTAAAATATATTTTCTGGTCTGTTAAATATAACTTCAGAAATATTTTAAAAAGAAAAAAAATGCAGGATAGTTAATTTTGATGTCAGCTGAATGCTGTAAAAGTTGCTGACTAGTGTCTGAGTAAAGTATATATTAAGCTTTTCATTTTATAAAGTCTCTTCAGAAGCCTTGGATTAAACTGATACAATTGATATGGAGTTATTTTTAGTTCTTTTTACAAATTTTGAAGCATCTGCAGTTTTGGGTGAACAGACTTTGGATGGAGAGACAGCAACATCTCCAATCAAAATATTTCTCTTCCGAAGATGAACAAAAGTTTTATGGGTTTGGAATAAATCCAGGGAGAGTAAATGATGATAGAATAAGTTTGGGGTGAACCAACCCTTTAAAATAATAGACGTTTAGCTGTGTTTCTCGCATGCAAGGCTTTACACTAACATTCAGCTCAGATGGTCTAAAAGGCAGACGTCGTTGAGTCAGTGCTAATCATCTGCTGAATTAGGCAATCAAGAATATTAATTAAGTTATATGACTAGCTGTTCCCGGAAGGTTACCAAGCAACATCTTCATCATTGACTTAATTAAAATTCACATGCCTCGATTTTACAGCCTAATTACACTTTAAAATTAGATAAAAGTTCTTCTGCTTCTTTGATTCCACATCCTTGGAACCTTTCCATTCCACAATAGGCTCTTTTGGTGATTAATTTTTGTAATTTCTTTGAAAAATAAATACAGAGTAATTAAAAACTGAATAAACAATGGCTCTTTACTTTGATATGAAAAAGAGCTTTATTTTCATCAATTGTTCTGTCATGCTAGAACAACCAAATAATCCTCATTCCACAAACTATTCTTCATAGTGGAAAGATGTTCTTTACAGCAGTGGTCCTCAACCATCGGTCTGGATCAATTGGTACCGGGCCGCATGAGAAATCATTAATTATTTCTGTTTCATTTATTAGACTGAGTCAGAATGATCTTTTATTTGCAAAGTCTTTTATTTAAGAATAACTTATTCTCTTGGTTACATCTCGGTCACTTGAGCACCCAACTAACCCACAAGCAGCAAAATGAGTAAGAAACTGTTGTCTTTGGAAAGTTTCTTTGCTAAAGGGAAAAAGCCCAATAAAAGACCCAGAAACTGCCAAGGATCCGCAACCCATTTGTCAACTAATCCGGTGAATCCAACATGGATTTTTTTGTCAGCTTGTCATTAGGCATGTGCCGGTATCACATTTTCATGCTGCGATTAATTGATTGAGCTTTTATCACGGTATACGGTATTATCACGATATTGTAATTTTACTAGAGAAACAGGTAAAAAAACACAAAAAACTTCAATAACAAAACTTTAATAACTTTTTAATTAACTAAAAGTACTTCAAACATTTAAATACAAATAAATATAAATAAAACAATACACAAAATAAAAGTAAACTTGAGCAATTATATCAAAGTGAATGTGCAAAAGGGAAACCGTCTTCGTAATCCCTCTGCATTTTTTTGGAACCCAAAATATTTCCAAACTTCTGACTTTAACCTTTTTAAAGGGGGATAAATTGTCGGCAGCGTTCCTCCTTATCAACTCATATTCTATAAAACACAAAAGCCATATATATGAAATAAATAAATAAATACAAACTTTAATCTCAATTTAATTTCTGTATGCTGTCCATAAAGATATTTGTTGAGTTCTAAAAAAATACACTATTCATTCATTTATTTTTCTTCGCATAAGTCCCTTGTTTATCAGGGGTCGCCACAGTGGAATGAACTGCCAACTATTCCAGCATGTTTTATGCAGCAGATGCCTTTCCAGCCACAACCCAATATTGGAAACCACCCATACACACTCATTCACACACACTCATACACTACAGCCAATTTAGCTTATTCAATACACTATTGACTCAGCCTATATTCAATAATAAACATAACAAAAACTGCCTGATAATGCATGGGTAAATCTTCAAAGGGAACAGTGTTACATTTTAACCTCTTTCACCTCATCCTGCTTGCTGTTTCACTATCTAAACAATGAAAACATAATATAAGTCAAATTTGTTTCATTTTGATATTATGATTAACAGACACCAAACAGCCTCGTGTAGCTGCATATTTTTATGAGCATCATCTTCACATTGCATATTTATAACAAAACAGGGCTTAAATATAACTGTCTCCTTTCATTTCCATTGAAAAGAATGAACTTTACCCTGTCTCTTTTGCAGAATATCAGTTTTAATAACCAATAATGGCCATTATAATAGTATAACGTACATTAAATTTAAACGATAAAGGTTAGCAATCAGTCAATGTGCAGAATCAGTGTATGTGGTTACATAAATTAATATATTAGCTTATCTTTGCACTCAGCCAAAACAGTTAACTGAGAACAAGTGATTCAAAAGACATAAGAATTGTTAGATAGAGACAACAAGATGAATTCAATATCACGTTTAACAGCTATAGTGAGATGAGATCCTCCAGCAGATGAACTGTCTGACATGCACTATACTCTGACCTGGGGTTTATGCTCACCCGCTGAACTAGTGGCTGCAGCTCTGGGCAGAGAGTGTGTGGTCACGAGATTTGCGTTTTTAGCCATGTACTAGAATGAACAGAGAACTTTTCAGAATCGCTAAATGAAACGCCGGTGTATTTCCCGCGATTTCTCTGCGCCTCCCTTGCGTTTCTTCTCTCTGACTCTCGACTATTTTGACAAATACACACAGACGACGCACGCTCACACGGAGTCCAAAATAGGAGTTTGTGATTGGGCCAGCCCAATGTCAATACCGAAAAGAGCCAATGGGCTGCAGGGTGTCACATGGGCCGGCCCGGTCTGTCTGTCCGGGAAAAAAGCATCTACTTTCAGAGAGTCACAGATCACAGCAGCGTCAATCATTAAGGCAGAAAAAAACGATAGGCTGCTAAGCCTTTTATGGGCCGATCAAATCATAAGACGATGATCAGCCCGGCCCAAAAAGTACGTCGGCCCACCGGGAAAGTGCCCGGTCTGACAGATGGCATGCGTGTGAGGATTATAGTGCGGTGGCAGCGGCGGCGCGCACTGCGCACACAGGGCTTCTACATGCGGGGATTGTTTACATCAGAGTGCGCATCAGTTCTGCGCAGCATATACGCAGTTTTTCTTCAAGCGGTTGATGGAAAATAAGCTAAGGCGCGTTCTAAGAATATAAATTCGGATCTATTATTTTTCACGGTATTTTGAAGTGCCCGCGATAACAATATCGTGCATATTCATTACCGTGATTTATCGCATTACCGAATACCGGCACAAGCCTACTTGTCATCCTCTGAGAAAACAGTTGATAGTCACCTACAACCTACGAAACACTGCTCTGCGGTGATAAAAAGTGTTGAGGACCACTGCTTCACACTACAAAATTGTTCTTTAAAGAAGTGTTGGTTCAAAGTGTCTGTGTGGAATCCAAAAATGCTGCTTTTATTATAATTCAGCTTGCTAAAATGTTTCTCTTACAAAATAATTCATTTTAATGTGAAACTTTGCACTTAAACTCTTTAAGCGTAAAAGAAAAATCGAGACTTCTGTTGAGACTTCATTTTCACTGTAGCATTTATTTATCCATTTGTTGGATTTGCAGTCTTTTCATTTCATATATCCATCTGTGTGAATAATGAGTGTATATAAGACCTGGGAAAGCCATCAGCGCCTGCTTTCACAGCACAAATCTTGGTCTGTATATGTACTCAACCCAATCCCCATTTCCTTTTTTTTCTGTCCCTTCCATGTTATATCTTGGATGTTCTCAACACCCCCTTCCCCCCCTCCCCTTTTTTTCCTCCTCTTTTTGCCTCTTTCATTGCATATGGTACAGATTGATGTCCATGCTTATTATTTTAAGATATTAGAAGTTCTGACTCTGTGAAACTAAATAGATAGACAAGTTCAGATAAAACTAGTTATAATTTAGTTAACAATTATTTGCTTGCTTGCCATGTCTTTCCAAACCTGTATGAGTTGGGTAGAACAGAAAAAAAATCCAAGATTTGTGTTTTTTTCCTCCCTCGTTCATTCAATATAAGTCAGTGCTAACCAGAACTATTTGACCAGTCAGAACTTTTCAATATATATATATATATATATATATATATATATATATATATATATATATATATATATATATATATATATATAGATATGAAACAGCATGTGTGTACATAATGTTTCAGTGCTCATTTTTGGCTGTACCACTTTTTTAATGTGCTTTTGCACTAGAGTTCTCATAGGCCTTGCATAATACAGCATTTTGGCATGTACAGCAATTTAGATCGTTTTTCTACAACCTTTGAGGATTGTTTTGAAAATGTAGTGTAAACATGAAACTTTTAAAATGTAAGGGAAACTTTTAAAACGTTTCCGTTTGTGGCTACATCGTTGTCATGTCAGGGCCTAATTTAGCTCCTACTTTAGAGTCGGGTCTAACCTAGCACAGTAAAAACTACAAGTGACCTATGTTGATTGGCTAACCACATGCAATACACGACAGGCATTCAACTTTTTAAAAAGCTGTATATACACACAGTTTACCAACTAACTTCACAAACAATGAAAACTGTGATAAATAAACAGACGCAGTGCAGGCACTTCTCCATCCTTCATCCAGTTGTTGACATCTGTTGAATGCTAAGCTCGAACTCACTGTTTTGTGTCATACAGTAGTTCGTACTGCTGCTGAGAATGCAACAAGGAAAATGTTATTCGAGGACCACCCAGATGGCTAGTTCTTATAACTTGGGTCTACAACTCTGTTGCAAAAGCCTCCCACTTGAATGAATTTAGTATCATCTTTAAATGTAAGTTTAATGTCTGAGTTGCAAACTTGATGTCATTGTAAAAAAAAAAAAAAGCTGAGATTGATTTGCAGTATTTGTGAGGATTAAGCATTTCCTTTTATTGACCATTTGTCGGAAAATTAAAATAAGTTTCTTTTCTTAAACCCTTTTCATTGAAAGTGCCTGTTCTCTTTTTCAGCAGGGCTGCTTACTCCACAACTCTCTCAGTGTCCAGACTTGCTACCTCTCTGAGCATTTAAAGTATCCCTTTGACTTAGCTGGCACATGTGCAAAACCAATCACTTACGTTAGCGAGGGCCCCAACACTGACTGAAGAAGAGAGAGAGAGTGTGTGTGTGTGTGTGTGAGATGGGTGGGAAGGGGAGTAAGGGGGAAGTGGCTTGGACTGAAGAGAACAGACTGTTCCTATAGAGAATGCA
This sequence comes from Danio aesculapii, assembly GCF_903798145.1. Classification (NCBI taxonomy): domain Eukaryota; kingdom Metazoa; phylum Chordata; class Actinopteri; order Cypriniformes; family Danionidae; genus Danio; species Danio aesculapii. The sequence goes on along the minus strand of NC_079457.1, from coordinate 13,079,522 downwards.
AATGTGGAGGAGGAATTTTATGGCCGATCGGCTAGGTGAACCCTGCAGCTCTCCATATGCCGGGAATTAACAGCTCTAATCTTTTATTGCTCAAGAACGTGATCATTCTGACTAAGTGCTTTGATCTGTGCTCTCGCAAAACAAGGTCACGAGCCTCTTAACCCCAAAGAAAGTCTTTCTCAGGAAAATGCCAGTTGTGCTTGAATATGTAAAAGCTGGGTAGTCATGGGTGATTGCTAGGCAGTTGCTAAGGCGAGTGCTTTTTAAGGAGGTTTGTGGGCTCTTCTGAGAAAGGGTGTGACGATAACCGCATCACCGCCATAATGAAATGTCAACCACGGTGATGTGGTTATTACAGTCATCACCACCCATTTTTAGTTGATTATTTCTTTTTGCTTTAAATACTTTCAGGATTGTATAGAAAACCAGAATAAACTAAATAAAAAGGATAAAAGGCCTGCCCTATTTATTTATACTTAAATTACAAATTTAGATTACAAAACGAAAACACTGACTCAATCCTTTTTAAAAACCCGCATAGGTTGTTTTTTCACACCAAGTTTTTTTCTTCCATTAAATAAATAAAGCAGCCCCACTAACTCAAATCAATCACTCCACGCAAAATAAGCAGTTTAATGCTCCACTGTAATTCCTATATCACAAACCTCTGTCAACATTTTTGATTCAAGTCATTATTTTAAAGATTAGATGAGAATCTGATTTTACAATGTACTTTCATTTTCTCTGTCTCACATAAGTTCAGGTGAGGGAGTGTTTTGAATTAGTTAAACTATCTTCAGTTTAGTGTATAGTGTCAAACTGGCACTGAAATATCAGTATAGACTCTTTACTAAAAGTCTGGTCAAATGTATTTTTATTTATTTATTTATTTTTTAACAGAAGTAAACAGACGTGCTGTAGCCACGTTGATGAGAGACAACAAATCACATATATGTTGACTTATTTAAAGGAGCCTAGGCTATTGGCTACTAAAGCATATAATTATTTTGTATAAATAAATTTATTTAAAATATTGCCAATATTAATCACAGAGGTTTGTCTAACAACAATTACAGTGGAGCATTATTAAATCCTTATTTTCCATGGAGCGAAACAAACACTCCACAGTTGTGTAGCCGATGGGGACGAACAAAAATATACTATTTATTTTTGGAACGCACATCTGAGTCGGTTAATTTCTGATTCTGTTAATATAATTTAGTAGCTACAACAACCACGACAATCTCTTTAAAAGAACGACTCACAAAGTTAAATTGTGAATTATTTTGGATTGTTACCTAATAAGACTGGGGGAAAAAAATAAATGAAGAACCCAAAATAGCAACAGGAAACACTGAAACAATTTTTGACCACCTCGTATAGCCTAATTTTGTTTGCAAAATGCTCTTTTTGTAACATTTCATTCAGTATAGTTTGTCTTAATTTTAATGTATTTTTTGTTGATCAGTTATCTACAAAATAAGCCAGAAAAACGAATAGCCTAACATTTTTGTTGAGGTGAAGTGGCCCAGGGTTTGCCACGGCCAACACACAAACTAGTTTGTTGAATACAATTATGTGTAATAAAAGTTAAACATTCCGTTTCGAATAATGTATTCTGTTAACTATGATCAAAAATAAAAGTAGCCTGTTAACTGTTTTACGGTATATAACAACATTCATTGATCCGGTTAGTTTTGCTTTAGTTCAATCAAATTGTTTGAACATTTTAGTATTTCAGACAAAGTAGTTAAAAGGTTGTATAACCAATGATTGATTTTATCCACACATAACTAAACATCATGTAGCCTGCATTTTGATTACCTACCTGACCCTTATTAACGGCTGCATCAGCGGATTTAACCGAGATCTGCTTATTAACGGCAGCACCAATGGATATAACAGCCCATAGCAGGGTTTTATGCATCCCCAATATCAAGAGAGGGACTCCATAAGGTAATGTGAGCTGCACACACTTGATTATTACTTTAATGTGTAAAGTCGTGGATGTGTGTCAGCACAAAGCATAACTATCCTCAGTTATCATAACTTATCCTTTAAATGTCCATGCTTAATCAGTCATTGATAAGGACTATCAATTGAAAGGGTTACCTGACATACCTCTTGATTTCTTGCTTCTTCACCATAATAACAAAAAATCTGTTACCATCACAGCCCTACTTCTGAGTGGTTCCTCACTGGCGCTGGCCCGTGTTAAAGAGCTCACCTCAATCTCTGTATATTTATTTGTTTTGGTCAATAAATTGTAAGTTTCTAATGGAATGTTGTTCACACTTGACAGGTTTGGTTTGTTTAAAACAAACTCTGCCGTGATTGCTGTGTTAGTGCGGTTTAATTATAACCTTGGTGTACACCTAAAAAAAGCTAACTGAAAATGTTAAAAGGTGAGCCTTGGTCTGCTTTTGAACAATCTTTCAGTGATTTTGCTGAAATGAAGACCAAAAATGTCTAAAGCCAGAAGCAGTGGTAAGAAAAAGGACAGAACACTCAAGCATGCATGCTCTCTCTTATTTTGATGTCGACCATTACAGTTCAACACACGTTGAAAACTTAAACAATCTTTATTTGTCTTATATGAAGGAATTCCTGACGCTGTTTGGCTTTGTTCCATATTTTATAAACTCTCATTGTGAGTTTTCAACTGATAAAATGCCATAACATGTATGCAGATAACAAATGTAAACCCAGGACACATCAGCTTCTTTTTTTCTGTTTGGCCATGGGCCTGAAAATGATCCTGTAAACACTAGTTGAATCAGGATTTTTTTCCCCCCCCAAATTCTAAACCAGGGGTGCCCAAATTCTGTCGTGGAGGGCTGGAGTCCTACATATTGTAGTTCCAACCCCAATTAAACACACCTGAGCCAGCTAATCAAACTCTTTCTATAATGGTATATTAGAAACTTCCAGGCAGGTGTGTTGAAGTAAGCTGGAGCTAAACTATGCAGGATACCGGCCCTCCAGGACCGAGTTTAGAAACCCCTGCTCTAAACCAAAAAAAAGAACTGAACAAACTTTAGAGTTATTTTAGTAAATCAAAACTAAAGCTAAATCTATAAAATACATATAAAAGCAATATCTAAAATGTTCATAACCATTAAAAAAAAAATTTAATGTAAACTAAAACATTGAACAAATTTAAAAATAGTATTGAAATGAATACTAATTTAAAATGGATGACTAAAATAACCTTAGTAAGAGTGTACTACTAAAATCTGCCATAGAGATTGTGAGGTGTCATACATTTTAAATAGCAGAACAAGTTACACAACAAAATGGAATGCTTGGGATTAGAGCCTTAGTTATATAATGCTTAGGATTAAACCATTATGATCACATGTAATTTTAGTATTACTTGTTGCCATTTCTCATCTTTGCTTTTGTTTTTGTGTGTAGCTTCTGAACAGATTTCGGGTCGGGACAGTTTCCCAGTTAAATCAGGAAGAAGTCCTTTACAGACACTACAGGAAAATGACCAGGTATGCTATTTCAGCAGCTGAAATCATGAAATGTTGTTAAGATTTGTCCTAACTTATAGAGTTATTAAATAAGACAATGTAAACGTAATGTTGTAATTATACTATTTTAAAGTATAAATTATATTATTTAGGGTAATAGGTTAAATCAACAAAAGACGAAGAGGGTTTTCTTGAGGCCTCTGGTGTTTAAGAGACCGCTTTTAACGGCAGTGGAAGTCAAATTACTAAAATAACAAGCTCACATTCCTGGAGCAACTCCTTTCAATCACGTCAAACACCTTATTCATAATACAATCATCATTTCATAAAGACCCACACAAACTAACTGTACAATAAAGAAGTGCACAGAAATGTAGATCTTAAAATATGTCTGACAAGATTTGTTGGTATATAAAACATAATATACATATAGTTTTTGCTCAGAAAATTAAAATAAAGTTTGGGTGTGTTTGTTTTTATAACGCTGGAAGTGCAAAACTTTCTGTGACACTAAAGACTACAGCAATGATGCTGAAAATTCACCCCAGCACCATATTCATACCAAATCGCCATATTATGAAGACACTTGCAAACCAAATGACTAAAAATTAGTGGTGAAACGGATCACGAATCTCACGGTTCAGATCACATTTTGTATTTTTTTTTTGTCATGGATCAAACCGTTTTTCGGATCAGCCAAAAGAGGAGACAAATGTAATTTGCTTTCCATTTGTTACAAAAACAGTACTGCAAGAAACTTTTGGTTTAAACAAACAGAACTTAGAAATTGTAATTTATTCATTTATTTATTTTTAATCGGCTGAATAAAAATAAACTGTAAAATATTCAGTACTCTAAAAAAATTCACAGTTACTACTACTGTTGCTGATAATGCTAAATGTATGTTTCATTGCTAGTTGATCATTTTTGAGGAATTATTCAGTGGCATATATGCGTTTGCTGCCTACAACTTTCATTTTTGAGCATCGTTAAACGCACATGATGGGGATTTCAATCTTTACGGTAAACATCAGTGGTTTTATTTCAATTATATACTGTTATCTCAGTACTGCTGTTATTTGACTGTTTGTAACTTCATAACTAACTCTAAAGACTAAATCTCTTTCTTGATATTTGTGCTTGTCATTCACCGATTTGAATGCAGCGATTCGAAAGATTAATAAATATATGCAAATCACCATTATTTATAATAATGTTGCGTGGATGTTGAGACCCCAATCTTTTAATGATTAATCGTGCAGCTTACACTGAATGGGTTAATGCAGGCTAAACAAGTAGTGACAGAAAACACCTTTGAAAACCTCTGGCTTTCCTGTAAAATATAATGAAGAAGGAAAAAGTTCCGAGATGTGATGGGTTACTTAAATGCTTTCATAGGTGATTTGAATGACACAAGAGGCGATTTCTCTGTAAGATTTGTTTTAAATTTAAGATTAATCTACAAGTAAAAAATGTATTAATCCGTGGGTCACGTGTTTTCCCTACCGTGATCCGTTACACCTCTACTAAAAATAAATGACATGTGCTCTCTGCTAGAGAAATGTTAATGTGGGCTGATATGTTTATTTAAGCCTTTTTTTTTTGATAAAATGTTTTAGTCTGCTTTAAAATGTGACCTGCCCACAGAAAACAAACCCTTCATTGTTATTTAATGACAAACGCAGTTATAAGTTTGAAACAAAAGTTAATGATGACACAATGTTCAGTTTTGAGCAAACTTTCCCTTTAAGGTGGAACGTTTTAATAAGAATTCTACCAGTTGAATCACTACCAGCTCATCAAATACCACATATCCTTGCCTTTATGAAACCCATCTGTCTATCTTCCCCCAGGCAAGACCGTTACCCTCCCATAACCGCAATGTGCCTCATGATTTCAAAAGAACTTCCCTCAAAGACAACTGCCTAATCGCATAAAGTCACCCAAATGCGTGTGTTTACATGTAGTGCAATCTGTGGTTTACTGCTAAGAACCGTCAGTTCCAGATTTCATCAATTGTTCACCCAAAAATGAAATTCTGAACCCAAATGACTTTGGTCTTTCATGAAACACAAATGTTGACTTTCCCCACCTCATTTTATTTCCTCTTATAACACTTCTTCCTGTCCTCCAGCTGGAGCAGTCTGCAGTGCAGGCCACTATGCAGGGTCGAAGGGAACTCCTGGAGGAAACCTGTCACACACATACACGCAAAAGACGCGTACTCGGTCCCGAGGATCTTCGTCACCTCATAGTGGACGATAAGCACAAGTTACTGTACTGCTATGTTCCCAAAGTGGCGTGCACCAATTGGAAGCGTGTGATGATGGTGCTAACAGGAGACGGGCGCTATCGTGAACCTCTGGCTATTCCCGCCAATGAGGCTCACATAGCAGGCAATCTGCGCTCGCTCTCGGAGTACTCAACAGCCGAGATCAACAAGCGCCTACGCACCTATCTGAAGTTCGTTTTCGTGCGTGAACCCTTCGAGAGATTAGTCTCAGCCTATCGCAATAAGTTCACCCGTAGCTACAACACGGCTTTCCATAAACGCTACGGGACCAAAATCATCCAGAGGCATCGTGCAGACCCCCAGGATGAAGCCCTGGAAAAAGGCAACGACGTCTCCTTTGAGGAGTTTGTGTATTATCTAGTAGACCCTCAGACTCAGAGGGAGGAACCGTTTAATGAGCACTGGGAAAGAGTTCACTCACTTTGCCACCCTTGCCTGATCCATTATGACGTGGTGGGCAAATACGAGACTCTTGCGCAAGACTCGCGCTACATCCTGAAGCTAGCAGGTGCAGAGGGAGAGGTCAAATTCCCAGCCACCTCGAAAAGCACCAGGACCACGGGCGACATGGCTGCCAAGTTCTTTGACAACATCAGTCCGTTTTATCAGAAGAAACTTTACAACCTTTACCGAATGGATTTCTTGCTTTTTAACTATTCTATGCCGGCATACTTGAAGTTAAGATGAAGCCTGAGCGCGTTTCAACTGATCCCAAGATTCACTGAAAACTCAAATCATGAGGCACAGTGATGAATTTCACTCTTGCGCCTGGATTGGAGTGATCTGCCTAAGGGAGCCTGTAGAGGAAGCACCTTGATTATGGTGTGGCTCTCGCTCCCTTGAGGCGAAATTCAGCACTGTGAACAGATGACTGCTGGCAGGGGTGTTGTTGCAACCCATCCCAGAAGTTCATGAAATACTGTCTGCAATTCCTTTGGCTTTGGTAACTTTCGACCGAGCTCCAAATATGTGCCTTTGTCCTTCCAAGTGTTGATAAGTGAAGCAGGATTCTTCATCAACGGACAAAATGCTATGAATGTTTCATCTCCTGTACTCTTCACCACCCAAAATTATATTTATGGTATTGTTTACATGGCATATTTATTGCAGAGTTTGCTCTTGAACTGGAACCAGCGGAGCCTTGACGTTAATCTCCAAGAGATTCCTTGCATTTGATCTCAAAAAACTCCTTTCAAACATTCCCCAGATATGATTCAGACCTTAAGGCCCAATCACAAAGGGAGTTTCCAAGTCTAAAGGTAACAAACCGTCTCAATCAGATATCTTGTAATGTGTTGAAGTCGAGGGTAAGGGATGAATTTAGACTCCTCTTGCAGTGCCAACGGTTGTAAGGCTGTCTATATTGGCTGGTTTACCTACTATGAACTGAAACGATTTTTCTCACTGAGTCCCCCCTTTAGCATGCAGCAGGCTAGGTAAACAGTGCATAGCTGTGGTTGGAGAAAGGTAGACCCTCATCACTGCACCTCTTGTTGAGCTATGGATGCAGGTGGAGGCACAAACTATCCACTTGGCATTACAGGTCAAACATCAGCATGATCCTGCGAGGATACACTCGTCTTGTGAATTTGTAATAAGGGTTGAAGGTTTAAAGTGAAATATCGGTGTTTAAGTCAAGAGTATGCAAGAGGATCTAGTCCAACAAACTAGTGCAGTAAAGATTGAATAAATTACAGTACAGTTTAAACTAGCCTTGCTCAGTTTCATAGCTTTGAGGTGTTCTTGTGGCTCATTAGCACTTAGTCAAAATGACACCTAATAATGTGGCTTTTTTTGGGGGGGGGGGGGATGATGGTTGAAATCTTGCCAATGTGAACGGGTAAGAATACAAAGCCGCTGACAGGCAGACATGTACTGCAGCACAGTGGGCACCTTGTGTGCCACATTGCACAACAAGCCTTCCAAAATTGCTGTTGGAAAATAGTTTCAATCTAGTTAGTTATTCCATATTTGAATGCTGAGCTGGAAACTTCCAGAACTTCAGAACCACAAAAAGAGTTAAAAACACTTCGACAGGCAACATAATATAATAGGGGGAACATTGTATCTTGATTTGAACATTTGAGACGTCCCAATGCTTTTGTACTGTCAAATGTACATTGTTTCAATGGTATGTAATATGAATGTCTTGCAAGAGGTTTATTGGTGTGAGAGTGGGGAAAGCACTCTGAGCTGTTGAGTGTGTGGCAACAGTATGTGCCATTTGTGATGTAACTAACAGTTTTTGAAAGCTTGTGGTGCATAACTGTGAATGCCTATGTGCACTAGCCTGTATGGAGGAGTCTTTGAAGGGTCAAACTTTATCAGAATTATTTCAAGGTTTTCTTTTTCTTTAGTAGGGAACAGTGTGAGTTTGTGATCTCATATCTGGTTTCAGTCAATTTTAAAGCACAAAAGCAAGACTTGTTTTCTTGACATACTTTTTACACCATTTCCTATTTAAAACACCACAACACAAACTGTAGAAACCATGTGATTAGAGTAAATTATAATTCACAGTGAAGAATAAATAAATTATCACGTCAATGAATTCATTGTAATCAATTCATTCAAGTGAACATTGGTACATTCAATAAATATGATTTATGATTGGATGTTTATCCAATTTAGAGGAAAAATGTACAAACTGAGGCACGTCTGGCCCTCTGTATATGAAATATCTAGCAGCCTTTAAAACTGTGTTACTTAAACAGCAAAGGAATGACCTTCAAATTTACCTTATTTACTTAAAAACCAATCTAAATCAGATACTCTGGAAATTCGCTAGGGATAACAGAAACATCCCAGAATCTTTAAAGGGATCATTAACCCACTTCTGTGTTCTGTTGAACACACAAAGGATATTTTGAAGAACTTGGAAACCTGTAACCATTGACTACCATAGTAATGTTTGTTTTTCCTAACAGTTTTCCAACATTCTTCAAAATATCTATTTTGTACTCATCAGAATAGGTTTGGAAGAATAAGTAGATTATGAAAATGTTCATTTTGGGGTGAACTATCCCTTTAAATTTTGGTAAACTTCAATTTTAAACATGGCACATAAAATAAGTGATGCTTGCGCCTAGAGTTATAATATACAGCATCAGGTGGCTAGTGTGTATGAAAGCAGCATCATTGAGTCAACAGGACAACACACCTAGAATATAATCATATACAGACCATCAGGTTGCAGTCCATACCTGCCAATGATCAAAAGGGGATTTGATATTTCCAGTCCTATCGTGTGCACTACTGTGGGCAGCACAGGTCCTGTGAACAGGAGTGGAGGGTTTAGAGTTTTAGAAGCCAAGTCCCTCCACTAACATAACCAGACGGAAACACAGGGCCAGGAAACCCGTGCCTAACAGGTCTCCCAAAGCAGTCAGATATGGGATGGAGAAATTATCCGGGTCCAGGCCTTTCCTCCACATCAAACGCACAATCAAGTCTGCTGTATAAATGAGGATCCCCACCTACAGAGAAAAACAAAGGTTAACACTACTTACTTTTTCACGTGCATTTTTAAAAGGAACACTCCACATTTGTTTAAACAATAAAAATGGTACATCTGAGAATATTAATGTTGAATATCTTTGTGTGTTTCATGATACATTGATGGCTTAAAAGTGACGTTTGACTAATTTACTGTAAGTAAAGTTTTTAAGTTTTTAAACAGGAGTTGTGCATGAAAATAAAAACGAGTGTTAATGGAACACTTCACTTTTTGAGGGGAAGTATTCTTTGAGTGTAACAGTCCAGTTTGAAATTCATTCAGATGATCTTCAGGGCCCAATTTTTCAAAATATTTCATCTGGATCAAATTGATCCAGATTTGGAAATCCCATGCTTTGCCATCCAGGATTAACTGATCTATCTTACTTACTTTTATGACAGTTTTTAAAGGAACATTGGGTTGGATCACTGTGATCCAAACACCAAATTTTAAGATGATGTTTACCAGAGCCTTAAATGGAACCAACAGTGTAGCCTACTGGCTTAGTAAAGAACAACAGGTAGGCAAAATACCAGTGGCCACAAACAGCCGTTATTTGTTTTAATGGTAAGTAACAGAAACACTGTTCTAATACAATACTGCTCTGTTGTTGTCAGAGTTCAACGTTTTGAATAACCCAAAGGGCAGGTTTGATCTAAATCAAATGTAAGGTTAGATTACATGGTCTAATCTTAATTCAAAGTCTCTCTGTTACTTTGCAAAAAAACAATTTCCAAGATTTGATCCAATCCATGATCCAAAATTGGAAAAACTGGGCCCAGGACTGGAGGGAGCACTTTTTAGCTTAGCTTAGCATAAATCATTCAATCGGATTAGACCATTAGCATCTCTTTAAAAAAAGAAAGAAAAAAAAAAAGTTTCAATGATTTTCCTATACAACTTGACTGTTCTGTAGTGACACTGTGCACCACGACAATTAGAAAACTGGTCATTTTCTGTGCTGATATGGCTATGAACTTTGCTGCCGTATCTAATGCCGAGTTCAAACTGCATGATTTTAGCCTCAATTTTGACTTGCGCTGACAGGTTTTGAGAAATCGCAGACAAATGCCTGAAATCACAGGCAAATCGGTGCTTGTGCACGCGAGTAACAATCACACAATGTGAACTATCAAAGACGTGATCTCAGAGAATTGCAGATGAGTCGCCGATGCTCATGAGGCATGCTAAATATCTGGAGCTGTCGGCGATTCAAAACATGCCGTGTGAAATGAGTTTTGACTGACAATAACATCGGCGATCACCTACAGCCAATGAGAGAGCAGCATCCACTAGACTGTGCGTGTGTGTGTGCCTGCAAGCCAGCGGGAGGTTGTGGGAGAAGTTTAAAGCGCTCATTTTCAGTTTATTTGGACCCCAAAAAATGGAGGAAAAACTAGTGTAAATTTGGCAGGAGCACCAGTGTCTGTTTGACATGTCATCTGAGCAATACCACAACCAGATCAAACAAGAAAAAAGTTGAGCAGAAATTGCTAATTCCCTTCAAACCCAGGTGAGCAAATATGGACATTTTCTACCCCATTAAAGGCTTCTCTCTCCTTATGTAGTAAATAAAAGATGTACTACGTGTTTTTGGTTGTGAGACGTAGTTTGGACAAAGTTGTCGGCGATTCTTCCTATTGTAAAGTCATGCAGTGTGAAATCCCTTGTCGCAGATTCCTCCTGCAGTGTAAACAAAGCAGCAACAAAACACTAGCTCTGATAGTCATGCACTGTGAAAACATCTGTCACGACTACTTTCAAAATCATGCAGTCTGAACTCAGCATTAGCTACAGCAGGTGAATGATATTACTCAGCACTTGACAATAGTCCCAAGCTAACTAACAGTGCTGTGTTATGTTATTGTGGCTGCTGCAGACATAGTACAGCAGGAAAAGTCCCTTGGTTATAATGCAGGAATGAACATACAGTTAATATATTGGACACATTATAACAGCTTCTCATTTTCTGTCAGTCTTAGGAAAAAGAAGGAAACACTTTTTTTGACAGATGCTAATGGTCTAATCCGATTCAATGACTTATGCTAAGCTAAACAAAAATTGCTCCCGCCAGACCTGGAAACTGGCTGAATGGATTCAAAAATGGTAAACTCGACTGTTTAACTCTACAAGTCTGGAGTGTATTAACCATTGTTTTTGTATTCATGTCCAATTCCTGTTTACAGTAAATTAATCTCTATATTTTACTACAGCGATGAGACAATACATTCATGTGTTATGTAAATGAAATATGTAACAAAATAAAATACAAAACAATGGTTTTCAACATTCTCTGCTGTTACTTGGGCAGCAATTTTAATGTTAGAATAAAAACCACTTTACAATAAAGTTACCATTAGTTAAAAATGAACTCAGGCTGAGCAACAGTATTCATTTAGTATTTTATAATCTTAGTTAAAGGACTACCTAAAAGTGACGGTTCACCCAGAAATGCATCGTCATTTACTTAAAACCTGTCTGGAGTTTTTCTGTTGAGCACAAAAGGAGTATTTTGAAACATACTGGTTGCTTGTGTTCATTTACTCCTACAGTATTTGTTTTCCACAACATTCATCAAACTATCTTCTTTTTTGTTCAACAGAGAAAATTCTAAAGGTTTAAACCATGTGAGGGAGAATAAATCATTAAAAATAAAATAATTTTTTGGGTGAACTATCCCTTGAACTGAAGTAAATTAAACCATTTTAAAATTAGCTACTTGTATCAGCTAATTTTAGTAAACAAACAACTAAACCCAATAAATTGACTAAACAACTGTATTTTTGTTAAACAACAAACGTTGATACATTTTACTTAATTTACCAACCTTTGTTATTTAATAAAACAGAAAATGTTATATTAAACCAGATTACCTCTGTAAAATGTATTGTAAATGTATGAAAATACAAGAACTGAACAACAAAAGCAACATGCAATGGACACAAGTTTGATTTTAAATCTGTTAAAATAAACTATTTACATACACAATCATTTGGAGGTCAGTTTTAGTAATATGTTCTATATGAGTCAATACATATTTTACCATTTAAAGTAAAAGCCAGATCAGCCAATATTATATGGAGATAATCAAACATAGATTAGAAAGATGATGCATTTACACCTATTTTTTACATTACCTAAGAGAATTATTATTATTATTATTATTATTTGCATTAAAAAATGCTGAAATTAAAAAGGGGAAACACATTAAAAATGAGTTGCATCAGTGAGAATATGTTTTCCAGAAATAATCGAAACATTTGACCAGACATCTCATTGTTTTGTGCGGAATCTACAATGACATGTTTGCCAGCATTAGTTGAGCATATGTCCACATTTCTAGAAGAAATCAGAAAGGCTTACCTGAAGCAGCGCAGCACTCAGGTAGCAGCAGGTAAATGCAGGTGTGATGGCAGTGTGGCCTCCTTGAAGCATATTAATGGCAAATAGAAACAGAAGGTGACCTGGAACCACCAGGAGGAACAGCACCCGCGCAGACTTCGAGTTCACTCCTGAGGAGAAATGTCCGACATTTAGCAAAACACAATTTTCAAAGGTACAACAGGAATAACGTGTACATGGAACTTCGCCTGTGTTATGGCACCTTGCTGCAATTTTAGTTTCCCTGAAGGGGATAATAAAGTTGAGTCTGAGATTATTTATTGCTCTAATTCAAAAGCATGTTCAAGTGGATTCACGAAACATAATTAAAGGAACAGTTCACACAAAAAAAGACAAATTTATCACAATTTAATTTACTCATACTCAGTGGTTCCACATTTTTATGAATTTCTTTCTTCTGTTAGGGTTAACCCTAACACAAAACAGGATATTCTGAAGAATGCTGGGAAAAAAACAGCCATTGACATCCGTAGTAGGAACAAAACATACTATCAAAGTCAATGACTGTCTGTTTATAACATTGCTCACTATATCTTCCTTTTTGTACAAAAGCACTTTAATTTTTGGGTGAACTATCCCTTATATAAAATAAGATTAAAATGATTAGTTAGTGCCATTTTGTAATATTCAAAAAATCTTTTCTCAAGAATGACTGTTGTTTATCGTATATATAAAGATATAATTAGAGTTTATAATCAGAAAAAATAAGTATTCACTATGTGTCCAGTCTGAAGTAGGGCTGCACGATATTGGAAAAATGTAGCATTACAATATTTTTTTTATTTTGCGATATACACACCGCAGGATTGGATTATTTGTTAAAGATTAAAAGACAAACATATTAATAAATATACATTTCTTTAAAACAATATTTACACAATGATGAGCATGCTATTTTACGTTGGATTGTTCAATTTCTTATATTTTATAGAGATGCACAGCATAGTAAAAGACTTGACCAAATAAAGCTACTTATAAACCTGGTGGAGTGTACAGTGCATCCAGAAAGTATTCATAGCGCTTCACTTTTTCCACAGTTTTTATGTTACAGCCTTATTCCAAAATGGATTAAATTAATTTATTTCTCAAAATTCTACACACAATAGCCCATAATGACAATGTGGAAAAAGATTTGTTGAAATTGTTGCAAATTTATTAAAAATAAAAACCTGAAAAACCACATGTACATACATATTCACAGCCTTTGCTCAATACTTTGTTGATGCACGTTTGACAGCAATTACAGCCTCAAGTCTGTTTAAATATGATGCCACAAGCTTGGCACACCTGTCTTTGTGAATGTATGCCCATTCCTTTTTGCTGTACCTCTCAAGCTCTATCAGCTTGGATGGAAAGTGACGATGTACAGCCATTTTCAGATCTCTCCAGAGATGTTCAATAGGATTTAGCTCTGGTCTCTGGCTGGGCCACTCAAGGACATTCACAGAGTTGTTGTGAAGCCACTCCATTGATATTTTAGCGGTGTGCATTGGATCTTTGTCCTGCTGGAAGATGAACCGTTGCCCCAGTCTGAGGTCAAGAGCAATCTGAAGCAGGTTTTCATTCAGGATGTCTCTGTATATTGCTGCATTCATCTTTCCCTCTATTCTGACTAGTCTTCCAGTTCCTGCTGCTGAAAAACATCCCCACAGAATGATGCTGCCACCACCATGCTTCACTGTAGGGATGGTATTAGCGTGGTGATGAGCAATGCCTGGTTTTCTCCAAACGTAACGCCTGGCATTCACTCCAAAGAGTTAAATTCTAGTCTCATCAGACCAGAGAATTGAGTTTCTTATGGTCTGAGAGTCCTTCAGATGCTCTTCTCTCTCCTCAGAAGAATGCTGGAGCTCAGACAGAGTGACCATGAGGTTATTGATAACCTCCCTGACTAAGGCCTTTCTCCCCGAT